>NW_024412405.1:2839517-2880579 GCF_014898765.1 Herpailurus yagouaroundi | reverse complement strand
GGTGAGGGCGGCCCCGGGGACAACGAGCCCCGGGCCGGGGGCTGGGACTCGGGGAGCCCGCAGCAGACGGGGGCCGTGCGCGCTTCTGCTGGGGAGGAGGCGGGGGGGCGCCGGGCGGCCTCAGCGAAGTAGCGCCGAGCGGGGCCTAAGTGGAGGGCTCCCCCTTCTTGCGTCTGGTCTCGGGGCCGCTCTCTGTCACCCCTACAGGGGCGCGGGGGCGCGCCCAGCTTTCCCGCGGCTGGGGGCCGGGGGGCCCGGGATGCTCCCTCCCCAGCCCCTGCTGAGGCCGCTTTGTCTCTCGCCCTCCAGGCTAGGAGGGACCGAGCGGCGCCCGGGGAGGCCGGATCGGAAGCATGGACCGTCACCAGTGCTTGGCGTCCAGCCCTGCCCTGCGGCGGTAAGCCACCTTCGGCCGCGTCCCCGTGGGTCCTGCGCGCGGGGGGCCTTGCGGGTGACCCGGGGATTGCCCAGCCGAGCCGGCGCGCTCATGGCGCTCCCTCTCCCTCCCTCCAGGTGGCTGCTGCTGGGGGCTGTGACAGTGGGGCTCCTGGCCCAGAGCGTCCTGGCGGTAAGTCCTGGGTCCCGTTCACGGGCTCTGATTCGCGGGCAAGAGTGTGGCAGGGACACAGAGTGGCCTCAGCACAAGGCAGTTCATGCGTGCTCACCTGAGAGTGTGTGTGTGTGTGTGTGTGTGTGTGTGTGTGTGTGTGTATACACGCGAGCGCGCGCGCGGCCATGACCCAGCCCAGGTTCCCAGAGAGCTGGCCTTTCCGGGAGAACTCCTCAAGTTTGCCTTCCCTTGGGGTCCCCACTTCTGTCGTGTGCGTTACAGGCGGGGGCCGCCCACGAAAGCCAGTAATTTAAAACGTAGCCTGCGGCATCCTCTCCTAAGCTTGAGCAAAACTCTGGCTTCTAGAGGGAAGGCTGTCAGTCACGTGGCGTGGGAGGCACCGGGGTACCCAGAAGAAACGGGTTTGTGGCCTTGGAAGCTGGTGTCTGGGTACCATCCTTGGGGGAGAGTCTTCTCCTGCCTTTAAATGAGAGGCTTTGGGGGAGTGGGCGGGGCGAGGGGCGAGCAGAACCAGAGTGTATCCGTTGTAACCCATGTGGGTGCACAGTGGCAGAAACCCTGCGTTTTCTCCCCGGTCGGAGTCTGGCCCTGGAACAGCAGGGCTGGGAGGCGCTCAGGTGCATTTAGAGCTGCCTTGCCGGCCCTGGCACTGCACTTGTGATTGCAAATGGGATTTTGTAAGTTGGGTTTAAGTAGTTGGAGCCACTCTTCACCAAACTTGACAGAACACGGGTCATTGGCAGTCTCTTCCGTTGTGGACACAGATGTTCCAACTGGGACTAGAATCCCAGGGAACACACTGTATCCCCACCCCACCCTCGGCGCGCTCTGATAGAATTCCTGACTTCCCAGGTGACTGTGGCAGGCTCCCTGTGTGGGCAGGGTGCACACACAGGACCCTGGGAAGCTGCCTTCGTGGTTTGGTTGAAATTCTGTTATTTTCATCATTCTGTCCTCACGTAAAACAAACAAGGCTTTTAAAGGCAGTGAGCGAAAAAGTGCTACTCCAGCTTGGAAAGAAACTTTAGCTCTACCTTTCTGCTTTCTCCAGTTCAGGACCCGGCCTGGGAAGTCCATAGACTTTCACCAGAACGTTCCAGGCCAAAGTTTTCTTAAAGCTCAAGTCTGTCTCTTTGTCGTCTCCACGTGTCCTGGTTGAGGAAGGTGAAAGCCTAGGTGCTGGAACCGTTGACTCTTATGGTCCTTAGGCACACACGACAGGTAGGACTTGGCCCAGAGTCACGAGTCAGAGTGGCAGACACACTCTGTGAGAAGGAGGAGGACCTAGAAAGGCCACGCTGAATCGTGCTGAGAGCGTGCACCCTGGTGTGCTGTCTCCACACCCCTTGGCCCTAAAACCACTTTTCTAATACCCTGGTTTTCTTCCTGGGGATGGTGGAAGTCTCATGAGTCTCACGTGGGACTGATCCTAACACTGGTAAGGGCTTCATGGCAGAAGACTGGACTCATAAATGGTGCTCTTCCCTCATCCCGCAGACCCTGGGCCCTAGTTTCCAGACTTAGAACGGGAAGAGAGCCTCCCTTGCCTGTTACAGAGGCAGGCGCCGGCCCCTGTGCCTTCCTCCAAAACCGCTTAGATGCGGCCCGTTCCCCTGAGCATCTGCCCTCTGACTCACGATGGGACTGAGAGCGTTCACTGTCTGGCCATGCTTCCCAGAGCACGGACCTTGGACCCCTCCGCCCTCCTGGGGAGGCTGGTTCGCTCCCAGTCTAGGTCTTCTGGTCAGGCTTTCTGGGATGGAGCCTGGAGGTGCATTCTACTTGATGCCCAAGTTTGGGAACCACTGAATTAGAGTGTTGGGCAGAGAAGCGGTTGGAGTCACTTGCCATTTTGAGTCGTTTTACTAGAGGCTTATGGGTGTATACAGTCTTCAACGGATAGGCAGTTTGTTGTATTCAACATCGGCCCTTCTACTTATTAACTTCTTGTTGACCTCTGGCTTTAGTAGGTATTACCTTGGTTCTTAACGATATCCATTAAGAAATAGGTCTTCTTTGTGGCAAGTTTATCTCCTCCCCTGTTTGTCTACTAGGCTCCAGAACCCCTGCCTCATTGCCCATTTGAGCCAAGGACTCTTCCCCGGGGAAGGTCAGGTCAGAAAAAAGGGGGCTGCTCTTTTAGCTGGAAGAGCTTTGTAGCAGAAGCAGCTGAAAACAGTTACCGAAGAGAGTAGACAGTTATTTATATGGGCCTACTTGTGGGCCTTCTCCACATGTCTTGGTCCACAGGCCTCATGGGAAACACACTGTGTCTACCTGAGTAGGTAACTATTATTACTTCCAATTTACAGATTAGAAAAACAGAGGCACAGTGTGTTTAGACAGCTTGCTCAAGGTCTCTCTCTTTGTCAGTGCCAATGTGGGGTTGGAACCCAGACACCTTCCCCACTAAGTGACCCGGGATCAGACTGTAAGTCAGTGGTGGGAACACTCCTGAGTTTCAGGATTTGAGTCTTCTGCTTTCTCTTTGCTCTTGACCGTGACTGAGAGTAAAGCCCACACACTGGTTTCTGGAAAGGGAAATATCACTCCTTGTCCCCTGCTGCTTTGCTCGAAAGAGCGGGAGCCCAGAGCTAAGGCTGTCGGGCGAATGGACCCCAAAGCAGCAGGCTGGAGCTTGGCATGGGGCAAGTGCGTGAGGCATGTGCCGGGTTCCTGGGAGGGAAGGTTCCTGAGGTGGGGCCTTGTAGAGACTTGAAAGCCCTCTGCAGCCCATGCTGAGCTGGTGCTGAGTTGTTACTTATCTTGAGAGATGGGGCAGCAGCCTTGAAGATCTAAGAGCCCGTCTGGTGTGATTCTGGGATGAAGAGAATTCCAGAGAACAAAGGCCTTCCCTGAGATCAAATATGCCGTGGGCCGTGCTGACCCTGCGACCTCGGCTGGGGAGACTGGCTGCACACTGTAGATTCTCCCAGGTATTAGGGTGCAGCCAGGGGGGCCTGGTGGTGCAGGTGCTGTGCCCACCCCAGGAAGTGCTGGGATCCACACTGTCTTCAGCACCAGCTTCAACCTCCAGGCCCCTTCCAGGGCTCCAAGCCCTGGAAAATTTATGGGATGCTTCTGCAAGCAGCCATACCTTTCTCTCCCCCTCGCAAAAAAAAAAAAAAAAAAAAAAGCAATGTATTCTGAGGTTTTCTCCTCTCCCTTGGCTTGTCGGTAAGCTATAAAGAATGTGCGGTCCTGAGATGCCTCCAGTGCGCGACACAGGAATCCAGGAGAGCGCTTCTTTCCCACAATTCCCTAGAGCACTAGTCCCATTGTTGGAAATCTGGGCCCCTAAGAAGAAGGGAAATATCACAGGCTTCCTCCTCTGTTTGTGGAAAAACAAGCAGGAAGCATGTATGCAGCTCTCTGGAGGCCAGCAAAGCAGACCTCCCTGGGTGGCCAGTATGACTTGGCCACAGTCAGTGACAGGAGGAATTTGTCATAGTATCGCAGAACTAAAATCGGCCACAAAGGATAGACACAGGGACACAGCCCTCGCACTGCCTCACTGTCTGTGGGATGGTTTGGAGCCAGAGAGAGGGAGAAAGTGAAAAGTTCTCGAGTAGAAAACAAAGACTTTGCTAAAATGGAAAACACAGAAAGGATGGTCTTTCTGGAGAAAGGATTAAAAAACAATGGGTGACAAGCTTCAACTAAATAGAGAATGTGAGGGAAGTTGGGACGGTCTTGACTCACAAGGTGGTTTTAGAGCGTCTGTTCTTTTACTCCGAGAAAGAATATTTATCTCTGATGAGGAAGCTTTAGTGAAAGGTCTGTAGCTGCGTCTTGCTATATCTGCTGGGGTCGGTGGTCGTCATCACCGCCGCTAAAGGCTGATTTGGCTTGCAAACCAGGCAGTCTGTGCAGTGGCTGGTGGCCCCCGGAAACCACTGACCACACAGGAGTCTTGGGGGCACGGAGCCCCCACCCCCGCCTGGCTACTAACTGGTTGTTTGCCCCCAGAACAAGTCACCTGACACCTTGGTTCTGGGGCGTGGGGAAGGCGAGGAGTCGTGTTGCAGGGTGCCAGTGCTGGGGCGCTCCAGTGTCCACACCCAGTGCAGACCCTCCCCTGTGTGCTGAGCTGGCTCCCACCCTTCCCAGCTGCGACCCTGCCACAGGAACGCTTTTCTTTTTTTTTCTTTTTTATTTTTTTTTTATTTTTTTTTAAAGTTTATTTATTTTTGAGACAGAGAGAGACAGAGCATGAACGGGGAGGGTCAGAGAGAGGGAGACACAGAATCCGAAACAGGCTCCAGGCTCTGAGCCATCAGCACAGAGCCTGACGCGGGGCTTGAACTCACGGACCGCGAGATCATGACCTGAGCCGAAGTCGGCCGCTTAACTGACCGAGCCACCCAGGCGCCCCTAGGGGAACGCTTTTCCAGGTACGGACGTACGCTGCTCCAGAATGTGACTTTAAAATAAATATGTTGGGGCACCTGGGTGGCTCAGTCGGTAAAGCATCTGACTTCAGCTCAGGTCATGATCTCACAGTTTGTGGGTTCGAGCCCCACGTCAGGCTCTGTGACATCTCAGAATCTGGAGCCTGCTTCAGATTCTGTGTCTCCCTCTCTCTCTACCCCTCTTCTGCTTGCACACGTGCTGTCTCTCTCTCTCTCTCAAAAATAAATAAAAGCATTAAAAAATTAAAAAAAAAAAAACTTACTGCACTAGACTTTTTATCTTCAGGGCCTGAGAAGCCTCTGGAATTGAGTGAATGGTAATTAATCAGCTGAGATGAGAGCAGGCAGGTTTTTGGTGGTTACTTTTGCCCTGGTAGCTGAACCCTCAGTTAATAAGACTCTTCTGGGTCAGATAAAGGCCTAAGTGACTCACTAACCATGATGTCAGTGGCTTCTAACACTGAGTGAATGAATGAAAAAGGGGATGTCTAGTCTTAGGAGGGCCCCACAAGTTTCTCCAGTCCTGTCCACATGGTCAGGAGTGCACTTCAAAGGAAACCCAAATCCCAGCAGCATCCCTGCAGGCTCAGCCCCACCCACCGGCTCTGGCCTCCTTGTGCTGGGTGCCCCCCCATCTCCCAGCACTCAGCCGGGCTCCTGGTGTACACAGCGGGCTCTGATGCTGTGAGGGAGGCTGCCTTTCCAAGCAGCGGGTTCTTTTGTAAATAGGCTCCCCTAAGTTCAGTGTGGTATCCTGGATTGGATCTTGGAAGAGAGAAAGAACGTTAGTGGAAAAAACTGGCAAAAGCCTAGTAGAGTCTGTAGTTTATCAACGCACTCAACGTTAATGTCTCATTTTGACAAAACGCACCAAGGTTATCGAAGATGCTGACGTAGCATCATCACTCTTGATGGAGGGTGTGCGGGGACCCTTTGCACTGTCTGTGCACCTTTTCCGCAGATCTAAATATTTCCAAGTCAACACCTGCTCTCAGAAGCCACGGGGCAGCCTCCTTGGGCGAGCACACGCCAGGCGGACGAGAGGAAGCTGAGAAGCGGCAGGTCTTGTACTAGAGAGCAGCAGGTGTGGCCAGCACGAGGGAAATAGTGTTCCCATCTTCTCTCCAATAGAGTAAGTAACAAAAGGCACTCGTGTGTGCTTGGAGGTACGGCAGAAGCAGCCCTTCCCTGGCCAAGAGCTTCTGTCCCCCTAACTCGGGTGGAGTGCTTTCCAAAGACAGGGGAGAAGAGGCATCCCGATGGAGTTTCCATGACTCAGTCTGTTGTTGGGGCTCCAGGGTGAGCCACGGCAGCCCCCCGTCCTTGACTGACTGCCCGGGGAGGAAGCCGTCATAGTTCTTTCTAGACCTTGCAGTGGCAGGACAGGTCGGCACGATGGTGCCACTCTCAGAAAGACATTGAACACGGCTGGCTCACGCCCTGGCCCCTGCTAATTTGTCAGGCAGGCATCCGTAAGCCCTTGGGCACTGCATACACAAGGAGAGCCCCACCCCCACCTTCCACACCTAGAAAACCCTGTAGACAGCCGGGTGGGAAAGCGGCTCAGCCTGGGGTGTCCGGCTGTGCAGGCTCCTGGCATTGCCACCGGCCCCGTGACAGAGCTTGGAGTGCCACCAGCCACATCTCCAAGTGGCCATACCTTCTGCTCTAGTCATGGGCTGCGGGAAAGGGCCAGCAGCAAGGATGGCCAGTGGCCAGCTGCTGTCACCTCACACATTAGCCTCTGTCACCACCCTGCAGGAACAGAGCAGCCCCTGGCCCTTGGCCCTGGCCCCTTCTGTTTTGTAGCTGCCCGCACACCCTGTCCCCTCGCTGTAGCCCACAGCCCCGTCACACAGAGGACACCCTGCCCCCTTGCCCAAGAGGCAGAGGTCAGAAGGCCTGCACCCGCCCAGCCGGAGCCTCTGTCCCTTGGAAATGAGACCCATTTAGGGGTCTAATTAAAGTGCCCTCTCAGACTGCCAGGACTTAGAATAGCATTAGATATTAACGATTGTAGGGGCGCCTGGATGGCACAGTCGGTTGAGCATCCAACTCTTGATTTCGGCTCAGGTCATGATCCCAGGGTCGTAGGATCGAGCCCCAAGTTGGGCTCCATGCTGAGCATGAAGCCTGCTTGGAATTCTCCCCCTTTCTCTGCCCCTGCCCCTCTCCTGCTCGCTCTCTCTCTCTTCCTCTGTCTCTGTCTCTGTCTCTCTCTCTCTTTCTCTCTCTCTCTCAAATAATAAAATTTAAAAAGATACTCAAGATTTTAAATTATCTTTCATAACCCATGTAGACATCCAACACTTTCTTCACTCATCCTCGACGTAACTGCTGCTGCCACAATCCAAAGTTTAGGGCACGTTTCGTCTGGGGTTTGTTCACAGATACATCGTTTGCTCCGGGGCCTGAAACACACTAGGCCTTCAATAAAGTGTTCCAGAAATGAGTGGCGATGCAATTAGTTGAAAGTGTTCCAACACACCTTTTGGGTGAGAAATACAGTCGCGGAACAATGAATAAAAGATTAGATTAAAATGTAGCTTTTCTCACTGCGGGGGGGGGGGGGGGGGCTCGGGGGGCCCCAAATTAAGCGCTGCCCCCGCTGGATAGCACTAGCTGAGTGTGATGATAACGGATGTGTTGATCTGTCTGTGAAGGATTTGCATTTTTTCCTGGGGATTGTTTCAGCCCCACCCATGAAATTCCTATGTTGCTGCTTTTGCCCAGTTCGGCCATCTCCCATGTGGGAACTACAGAAGAGTGGGTGTTCTGGAATTCCATGCACTAATTTTCTGGGACCTGGTAGAAATGACGTAACAATATGTCTGCGTGTCGAGCACTCTCGGATCTGTGACTGTCTTTGTGGAGTAATGAGGGCCCCAGGAGAACAGAGGACATGCTCCCTGGGATGCCTCCACGGCTCCGGCTTGTCCGTCAGAGAACAGACAGGCTGATTAGCAGTGGCGGTGCGGTGACCGCGCGCTGGTGGGAGGGAGGATGCAGGAAACCGGCCAGTGCCACGGGCCCTGCTGGGCACACTCCCCTCCCCCTCTGCCCGCACCCGGTGGCCTCTGGCTCCAGGTTGGAGAGAAGGAAGGGGCCCCTGGGAGGGCTCGTGGGATCTCCTGGGATCAGAAATCAGAAAGAGGGATCCCCGAAGGTGCTCCCAGGGCTCCAGAAACCCCGGGAACAACTAAAATATCCCAGAAATACAGCAGCCACTGCCTGCTGGTCACATCAGTGCCGGGAACTGAGCTAAGCCACCAACACACAGTACCTGCTAAATGCCCACAGCACTGCGATTGCCCCACTTTACAGGTGTGCAGACTGAGGCACACCCAGGTGAGGGCACGTGTCATGGCCAGTAAGCAGTGAGGCTGGGAGCGAAGTCCAGGACTTGGTTATTCCAAGACCTCTGCTCTCAACCACTGTGCTAGGCTGACAAGTCCCTCGTCACAGAATACGAGCACATATGCAAGACACACACAGCGTGGGACACATAAAGCATACGTATGCCCATCACGTGGGAGATCGGTGTGTCTGCTATTTATCTGCAGAGAGTATGGATGGGTGATAGATGTAGGTGCTAGCTAGACAGAGGTGATAGAGACAGACTAGATACAGACGTAGATTGATTGATAGACTGATGGGTGGATTATGGATGTAGATGATTGATAGGTTACAGAGAGAGATGGATGGATGGATAGGTAGGTAAATAGGTAGATGGACGATATGGGTGGAGTCAGACAGATCATGGGTAAACAGAGAACAGCAGGGTCCACACTCACACACGCGGCCGTGGATACTCCTGCCTCCTTTCCCCACAAGGGCTGCCCAGCGGAAGGAGGGGGGCATGCCTGTCTCTAGGGAACTGTCAGGCAGACCTGTTCTTTCCAGGGGCCCCTCTGCAGGGAGGCCGGCCTGTGCGCATAGGTGACTGAGTGGCCTGTGGACCCCCAAGAAGCGGACTGGACAGGTGGCCGTCCAGACAGGATGACCCAGAGAGGCCCGAATGGGCAGCGGGGAATCCCAGCCACAGACAGAACTCCTGGAAATCTCTTTCTCCAGGTCCTTTTGGAGATTCCAGGCCGTGGAGGCGTGTGGATGACGGCTTTGTAAAGCGGGGAGGGTCGCGTAAGCACGGCATTATCTCCAGCAGATGAGGAGGCTATGGGGAAAGTGTTAGCCCTAACTTGGAGAAGGGTTCACTGAACCCTCCTGGGGAGTAAGGGCCCTCCCTAAATTATGCTGACTGTGCAGAGACCCCTGGACCACAGTGGAATGAAGACAGGGTCCCTTTCTCCTGGGTGGTGCCAATTCCCGGCTTTCACGGCAGTGTTTTCGTTCTGATCCTTCTGCATTGAGTTTCCCACATGCCAGCTGGCAGGCGGGTGTGGTCGGTCAGGCAGAGCTGGAGCTTCTGGGGTTGGGGCCAGTGACCAGGAGAAGTCACTTCTCCTCTCTGAGCCTTTTCTTCTGGGTAAAACAGGAATGCTGGTAACCATGGTGCAACGTCACGGTGAGATGGGTTTTGTGTAATTCGTTCACCAAGTGAATGTGTTGGATTGTCCTGGGAGCCGTTAGGTACGTGGATCCTCCCGGGGGCTCAGGTCTGGGTCCAGAGTGAGACAGGCCAGGGGCAGTGGATGGGGGCGTGCAGAGCACAGTGGGGGGGGGGGGGGGGCAGTTGTCCAACTGTGTGACAATGTTTGAAGTTGAATATACCACCTGGGATCGTCCCCGCTTAGAGAGGAAGCTCGCTGTGTGAGACAAAGTTTCTCTCTCCTTTGGCGAGTAGGCCTTATGGTAACTCAGATCCACACGGTTGTGGTCGTCAGCAAACCTGTAGAAGGCAGACTCGAGACCCAGAGCCGTGGTCTGTTCCACGGCACGTGGAAGAGAGAGTGGGACCGTGGTGTCGGTTTTTGCAGAGGAAGGCCAGCTTGGGTCTGGAGTTCGAAGTGTGATCTGCTACTTCCTGGCTGCACGACTTTGGGCAAAGCTACTGAGCCTTCCAGCTTTAGCTGCTTTTCTAAAGCTGGAATAAAAATAGTTCTGCCTTGTAAGTGTGCTCTCAGGGAAAAAGAAATCGCATATAAAGATCTTAGCAATTTTAGCCTTGTAGGGCTTGATAAATGCTGGCCAATGGCTACCTGGCTTTAGGATTTTTTTTTAATTAGGGGCACCTGGGTGGCTCAGTCAGTTACGTGTCTGACTTCGGCTCAGGTCATGATCTCACCGTTCGTGGTTCGCACCCCGTGTCGGGCTCTGTGCTGACAGCTCAGAACCTGGAGCCTACTTCGGATTCTGTGTCTCCCTCTCTCTCTGACCCTCCCCTGCACACTCTCTGTCTCTCTCTCTCTCTCTAAATTAAGTAAACATTAAAAAATTTTTAATTAAATATAGGTGGGTCTTCTTCCTCAAAACATGAAAACGTGAAGCCACAGAAACAGGTTAAGTGCTATGAGAATCTGGGGACAGAACAGCTGTTGCCTCACTGCCCCCACAGGGCGCTCTCTGACTGGGGCCTCCAAGGCAGGGGACCGGGTCTTGCCCAGCTCACAAGCTGGGACAGGGGAGAGGTGGGCTGGGACACCAGGCCAGCGGGGCTGAGACATACAGGAGGAATCGTGGGGAGTAAGGTCCACATCTTTGGCGCTGAGACCCCACTGTGTTCGCACAGCCTGGCGGGGAGCAGCCGTGACCCCAGCAAGTGACCTGTGGACACCAGAAGGCCCACGAGGCGACACGGGCATAGGGGCATCTTCCCAAAGCCTTGGGACAGTTGTTTCCATTTTCTGGAGTTTGACAAATGTCAACGAAGGAAAGAATTTTAATTTTAATCAAAGTTAGGTCAAGGTGTAACTAAATTATTTCCAGAACGAATGGAAAGACTTACAAAGAACATTTTGTTCAAATAATTCTGAGACCGAAGTATAATTTAACAAAGCAAGAAGACTCCAGAGATTTGGGTTTGGCGAGGCAGCATAGAAAATACCCAGTAAAATCCGAGGATAGGGTTTCTCTCTTGGAAGAGCCCAGAGATCCCCCCTGCCATTTCCTGGCAGGGTGGGCAGGTCACACAGACCGACCTGTTTCCTCCTGAGCGCCCAGGTGAGGAAGGCCAGTGGGTGGAAGGTTCCAGCTGGGAATTTCACGGAGGAAGCCCACCTCCTTCCCTTTCTTCCTTACTTGGTCATTGTCCTAACATTGTCCCAACTGTAACAACCTCGCAAGTTACAACACAGCGCCAAGTTGGGCCCAGATCGTCTCCTTCCGATCTGAACGCCACCTTCGTTTCCTGCTTATTCCTACCAGGTTTCGTGGGCCCTCCCCACCCCCCACCAAGACAATCTGAGCTCAGACAGGATTTCCTTCATCTTAGTCACCAGCTTTTATGGTCCAGCCTCCCCTTCCCGTTGCAAAACAGGGAATGGTAACAGCAAAGAGTCTGACATGACTTGTCGATCTCATGCCAGCACGGGGAGACATTAGTTTTTGTGTGTGCTGACCCAACAGCGAGATACCAGAGGTTGGAAAAAAGAAATGTATTTCTTGCCGCAGCGAGCCTTCTTCAGCCGCCCGCCCTTGGCTGTCATAAAACTGCAAAAGGGCAGACACACTCATTTTAATTGCATTTCGAGAAAGCTGCAAAGTTTAAACAAAGAGGACAGTCGTAGCAAAAATCATTCATATTGAAAATGAAGGCTTGTAAATGCTGACATTTCCAGGTCTGGTTCCCACCCTCGCGGAACACACGCCCTCAGGGCAGGACAAGGCATTTCCTGGGGCTTCGAAGGAGAATGCCGTCCCCATCTCCTCCTGCTGAGGGTTCTGGGAGGATCCTCAGCAGCTCGGTTATAGGAACCATGCATGGAGCTGTCAGATACGCTCTTGGTGGAAATAGAACCTGGCCCAAATCACTGGCTCCGGCTACCTGCACAGGGCAGGATGTGTGCACAGAGCAAGCAAATTCAGTCCTTCACACCCCCAGCCCCTGGAAGGGGTGCCCATGCTGGCTGGCTGGCCCCGAGTACCAGTGGTAACAGCAAATCGCTCTACTTTTCCATTGACAGGAGATGACAGACAAAAATTTTCCTCTTCCAACTCACGTCAGTGGAGTCCAATTGGGAAAACAAGAGTAAAATTTCTCTTTTTTTAAGTTTATGTACTTATTTTGAGACAGAAAGATAGAGCGAGCAGTGGAAGGGGCAGAGAGAGGGAGAGAGAGAATCTCAAGTGGGCTCCAAGCTGTCAGGGCAGAGCCCGGCTTGGGGCTCGAACTCCCAAACCGTGAGATCATGACCTGGACGAGATCAAGAGTCAGACGTTTAACTGACTGAGCCACCCAGGTGCCCCTAAAACTTATCTTTGTAGATTCTATTTGATTTCTCATCGGTGCTCCAAAACGTCTCCACCAAGCTCCTGTGCTCTCCTAGATCTAAAACTTTGCTCAGAGCAGGTCTCCCCTCCTGCCCATATGTGTATGCACGATTTGCCTCTGGTTTCCCATGAAAGCAGGGACCTGGGCCTGGCAGGGCATTGGGATCCCCGGGGGAACTTGTAAAATCCCATACTCTGAGTGATCCGTTCTGGGCTGGGGCCAGACATCCACATTTCCACCTCTGGATGAAGCAGCAGTCCTCAAGGAGCTGGAGAATCTTCTAGAATGTTGGGACCCATCCCTCCCCAGGGTCATTGGGATTTATAACAGGCCCTAAGAAGACTATACAGGAATTCCAAAGCCCATGCAGAGACTGACTTTGCCCTTAAAACCAAGACAATTTGCTCTGCTCCCCAGAAGCTCTGGTCCTCCAGTCCTAGGCTCTCTACCTGCTGAAGGCAGCCCCCATCCTGGGGACCTCCCACCCAGTGCACCCAGTGGGTACAATTCACGCTTCATCCGAGCTCCCCCGGTGAGCCCGTGCTGTAATTTGGGGGTGATTTCTTTGCTCTCCAACCCGAGTTGTACCTAGAATAAATGACTCACTTTACTCCGGGGCGGGGAGGAGGTGTAAGATCATTCAAGCTCACTCCTGATTTTTCTTTTTTTTTTTTTAATGTTTTATTTATTTTTTTAAGACAGAGAGAGGGCATGAGTGGGGATGGGGCAGAGAGATAAGAATAGTACTGACTCCTGTCTAGAAGTTCTAGAACACAGAATGGATGGACCCTGATAACTCAAATAACTGGAAAGCGTGGTTCTCTCAGAACAAATCTAACCCGGAGCCGTCTGCTTCTGTTTGTATGAAAACCGGAGCAAGAGCCAGAGCGGTGCCTCAAAGGAAAATAAGTTTGTTTAAAAGAAGATACACAAATATTTCATCCATGTTTAAGATTGCCTCTTTCTCCTTTTTGCAGTACCTTTAACAAATCTGTATTCTTCCAGTTCTTGAGTTAAGGACAAAAGAGTGTTTATTCAGGGAATATTTCTGCCTTCGTGGTGGTTTTTCTTCCTCATTGGGTTTAATTAACTAAAGTCCATAAGAATAAACATAGGAAAAAAAGGCAGCCTTGGTGAGGTTTCCTTTATTTAATTCCTCACATAAAAAAAAAAAAAAGTATTTTTCATCTGTATTCTGAGTATTGTAAAAATTGGGTAAATTTCTTGAAATGAAAAGTGAGGTCTTGGTACATGATTCACATATCACATATGTCACAAACATATAGTGTTTGTAAACTAATCACTTGAAAACAGTCTTACTGATGTCACCTCGGCTCTCCCATATACATGGTACACACCTGTGTTGATTTTTGTACGTTTTTTCACTGTGATATGACACACGCAGCATGAAGCTTACTGTCTCTACGTTTTCAAGTGTACGGTCAGTGACGTCCAGCCTGCTCCCAGAGCTGTGCAAACACCACCGTCCGTCTCCAGAACGTTCTCATCTCCCCCAGCTGAACCTCTGTCCCCATGACATGGTAACCCCCGTCCCCCCTCCCCCACCCCGGTGACCCCCGTTTTGCCTTCCGTGTCTGCGAGCCTCGTTTGCCTGTTTCGGGGACCTCGTGTAAGCGGAACAGTACGACGCGTGTCCTTCGGCGGCTGGCTTACCGCGCGCCGTGACGTCCTCGGGGTTCATCCGCGGTGCAGCCTGTGTCCAAACGCCCTTCCTTGGTGAGGCTGAATAATGCCCCTGTGCTTTTTAACCTACTGTTTCAGAGCTCAGTGTTGTTGTCTTGGTTGGTGGCACCAGCGGCTGGTGTCAGGCTCAGAGGAAGTGACTCACAGCTCAAACCAAAGGGGCGAGTGGGCAGGTCGGCCGCGGGCTCCCGTGCCTCCGTCTCTCAGACCCGTCTCCCCACGTGGCCTGCCTGGCTCCCTAGTGGCCCCTCTCCTCTAGCCGTGTGGCTCGCTTTCTGGCACATGTCGGTGGCGCTGTGACCCAGCGGGCTGCGGGGCATGTGGGGTCAAGTTTCCTCCAGGCCTGGATATGCAGGTGTGATGATGCTCGTGGGTAAGGCCTGGGCTGGGGGGGGGGGGGGGGGGGGGGGGGCGCAGATGTGGGTGTCACAGACCTGCTGAGGCCCGGGGCTGCACGGGCTTCCTCAGGAAGGC
Source organism: Herpailurus yagouaroundi (assembly GCF_014898765.1). Taxonomy (NCBI): domain Eukaryota; kingdom Metazoa; phylum Chordata; class Mammalia; order Carnivora; family Felidae; genus Herpailurus; species Herpailurus yagouaroundi. The sequence continues at coordinate 2,866,028 of NW_024412405.1, read as the reverse complement.
ATTAGAAAGTGAAGCATCGAGACAGAGAGCCAGGAGGAGGCCCAGGAGGAGCTGCACCCAGCAGCCCAGAAGGGGGCTGTCTCCGGGGGGCAGCGGTCAGGCCATCACAGGCCACCAAGGCTAAAGCCTTGTCCAGGGTCACCCGGCTGCAGGCCCCTGGCCCCTATCTCCACACAGTGCTGGGTCCGGACGTGGTGGGTGGGGGAGACCCCAGGATATGGAGCAGTGGGGACACTGAGCCTAAATCCCTCTTACCCGCGTCTGCCTCAGGTCACTGGAGTGGACTCTGGGCTCCCCGAGGGCCCAAAACACGTGTCCTCCCCAGCACAGGACCCTCACAGACGTGCTGGGGGATTTTTTTTAATGAATGTGGCATTTAACCATTCCGTAGGAGGGCTTAGCATGTTTAAGACTTCTACATGCAGGAGGCTGGTGACGTGATCAGAAGGCTCCCGGCCACCCAGGAAAAGTCAGCAGAGTTGGAGGGAGAAGACTCAGACACAGGTGGAAAGAAAGTGGTCTTGGGGCACCTGGGGGGTCAGTTGGTTAAGCGTCCAACTCTTGATTTCAGCTCAGGTCTTGATCTCACGGTTCGTGAGTTCAAGCCCCAAGTCAGGCTCTGCGTGGACAGCGTGGAGCCTGCTTGGGATTCTCTCCCCCCTCCCGCCCCTCCCCAACTTGTGCTTTCTCTCTCTCTCTCTCTCTCTCTCTCTCTCTCTCTCTCTCTCAAGATAATTTTTTTAATTTATTTTTTGAAGTTTATTCATTTTTGAGAGAGAGACAGAGATCATGAGTGGGGGAGGGGCAGAGAGAGAGAGAGGGAGACAGAATCTGAAGCAGCTCCAGGTTCTGAGCTGTCAGCACAGAGCCCGACGTGGGGCTCGAACCCACAAACCGTGAGGTCATGACTGAGCCGAAGTCAGACGCTTAACCAACTGAGCCTCCCAGACACCCCTCGCTAGTATTTTTTCATGTTTAACTTTTTTTTTTTGAGAGAGAGAGAGAGAGAGAGAGAGAGCATGAGCAGGGGGCAGGCAGAGAGAGAGAGGGAGACACAGAATCCGAAGCAGGTTCCAGACTTCGAGCTGGCAGCACAGAGCCCAATGTGGGGCTTGAACTCACAGACCGCGAGGTCATGACCTGAGCCGAAGTCGGGCTCTCAACCGACTGAGCCACCGAGGCACCCCCCAAAACAAATAATCTTAAAAAATTTTTTTTAAAGAAAGGTGGCCTTTCTGTCCCCCTTTCCAGTGTTTGGGTCTAACCCGCTGAGCCCCAGCTCCCCCATTCGATCAGCGTCCCACTGCTGAATTACCCCTCTGTCTTAGAGAAAGTGTCGACCCTAGAAACCCGTGGCCAGTCCGCTGGGGCCTGTGGCGAGGTGGGACCACATGTCTGAGGCTTGCTGGCTGCTCTGGGGTTTCCAGTTCTGCCCTCTGTGGTTGGGGAGCTGTGAGCAGGCCACGACCCGATGCACAAGGGGAGGAGAGGGTCAGAGGGGCAGCCACCTGCCCAGAGATGGCACCAGATGTTGGCCTGAGGGTTCCTGGCAGGCATGGTGCTGTGTGCTTTTTATTCTTTTTGAGTTAGCAATACCAGGCTTGTGTCTTTAATTCTTGTTCCTCTGCCATCACAAAACCTGGTTTTGAGATGCGGGCATATCAGAGAAGCTGTGGGGCAGCCAGGGCGCCCCCCCCCCCCGGGCAAAGCTGGCACAGGTGTCTCCGGGGGGGCGTGGGTGATCACCCCCCCCGGGGGTTGAGGGGAGGAGGGCACACAGACGCGCAGGGAGGAAATCCCAAAGGAAAGAGGCCTTCCTCTTCCTGCCGCAACCTGGGCATGACCCCGGGAGCCCCGGGAGCACAGGGGCCGGGTCCCGGGTGTCCCGAGTCTCCAGTGCCCAGTGCAGGGCTGAGTGGGGTGGCTGGGCTCCGAGTCAAGGACAGACAGGCGGAAGAAAGTGGGAAAGACAGGAGTTCTGGTCAGAACAGACACGAAGGGTTTGGGGAACTTTGTGTTCAGAATAACGGCGCAAATGATTAGGTTCAGCGCCAAAGGCACGTCCCTCAGACACACACAGCTGGGGTCAACTGACGGGAGTTCCTCTGTCGTTGGCTTCACTGAACTCAAATCACTGTGTAAAAAGCTACTGGGGTGGACAGGCGTTGGCTTATCTGCGGAGTCAAACTCACGAAAAATATGCTTCCACTGCAAGACCGAATGCCAGCCTGCTTCATGGCATTTCTTTTTCTTGAGCTTCAGGCCCAAGGGGGAGTCAGGCATGTGGCCAATGAGCGGTCTGTGGGCCGAGGTGAACTTTTTCCTCAGGGCAGAAGTTGGCCAGTGGCCTCCTTTGTGCTTGCAGAAACTTGGCTTTGTGGTCTATCAAGGGTAAGAGTGCAGAAAATGGACCAGTGACCAAACCACATAGTCGAGTGGAATGGTTGGGGGGCCATCATTCAAAGCCCCCCACTTGTCAGCCAGAGTTGCGAGTCCCTCCCTGCTGGGCCCATGACAGTGAGGTAGCTGATGGGGAGGGGACTTGTCCTCGAGGTTACTCTCTCCTATAAATGCTGGTTCCCAACACAGAGTCCAGCAGGAGGTGATGCCTCCCTGCCTGTGCACCAGAAAGATCCTTGATCCAGGCCAGGTCTGAAGAGCCAGGCCAGAGAACCATGTGCAGGCTCCAAATCTGATCCAGAAGTTTCAGACCCAGCAGGCCTGGGGGACGAGGCCCCACATTTCTAATGCACTCCCAGGGTGTGGGGTGCAGCTGGTCCCGGGACCACAGCTTGGGTAGCGGGCCCTGGAAGATGTCTCCAGAGCCGTGAGATTCTGTCTTCCCTTTGAACAGGGGCTCCCAGTAACCAATAGCATGTATAACCAGGGCTCCCGTGCCCCCAAACTGTTGTACCCAGCTCCTGAAACGTTACAGGCAACAGGCTACGCTGGCCTGTGCAGGCGAGTTTGGAAAGTCACGGACTTGAAAAACCTCATTTTCATCTGCTCTGCTCTGCAAGGGTTAAGGAATTTCTCTCTTTGAAAAACAAAACAAAACAAAACAAAACAAAACAAAACAAAAGCATTTTATCTTTTGACCCGCAAGTCCAAACCTCTGCAGTCATGCCCTGCCCGAGAGCAGGTCTGACCCTGAGCTGGCCAAAACACCCTGAAAAGCGGGTCTTCTTAGTATGAAAAAGTTTGAAAAGTGTAACCAGGGGTATACACAGTGAGCAGAAACCAGTACCTTCCTGGAGAACTGTTTAGAGACCACCTCTGGAAACAGACAAGCCTCCCGCTTCAGGGAGGGCTTACTTGAAGCCTATTTCCCTTTGAAATGAGGCTGCTGGCACAGCCCACCCCTCCACCCCCGCCCCTGTTATCTTTCTAGATTGTTCAGGGCAGCTCTGCTTCTCATGGAGTGACACTTGATTTTCCCTCGCGATGGTCAGTCATGCATTTGACCGTCTCTGAGTAAAGCATCTATCAAACGGCATCCTTTGGAAAATTCCATGTAAGACAACTACATATTAGAGATAAAAGCAAAGATTAAGTTCTTTGAGGCAGACGTCTCGTGTAAATGTATACAGGGGAAATGGCTCTGGAAGATTAGTGCCTCAAGGTGGAGAATGCTTGCTTGGAGCAAGGACCAGGGCCACGAGGTAGTGTGAAGCTCCCCGCTGCAGACTACCTCTGTCCCGTATGTCTTCCTTCAGACCCCGCGTTCCTGTCGGCTGCCCTCTCTCCTCCACCTTGTACTTTGGTTTGTCTGTGGGAGGGGGACATGATGAATGCGCCCGTCCCAAACCCTCACCTTCGCTCATTTGCTTAGAACTTAAAACTCAGCCCATCCCCCCGAGGTGAGCATCTGTGACCTCGGAGTCCGGCCCACATGCTCCAGGTCGGGCTCCATCAGTCGGGAGCCATGATCTTGGGAAGGATCTTTAGTTTCTTGACACCTCCGTTCCCTTCTCTGGGAGGTGAGCTCATGCTCCTCCCTCTGCGCTGCTCCACGGACCGTCTTCCATAGCGCTGGTGGAGTGCTGAATGTGGGTCCGCAGGATAGACACCCTGCGCGTGCTGTGATTCCTCAACACTTGTCACCACTTGGACTTGAGTGTGTCCCCTCTTCACGTCTCTCCCTGGTGACAGCCCGGTCCCCTGGCTCCTCCACGCCCCAGTGTCATGGAGCCTTGGCCAGAAAGTTCCAGAAGGTTTTGTGTCCAGGTAGCTCCTTCAATGGCCACAGGAAGTGTCTCAGGTGGACCACTGGTGGACAGCAGTCATTTGCGTTTTCACTGACCCCGTCTGCGTGGTCCCCCTCTCGGGCTCCTGTGCCTTTAACGGTAGAGGTCACACAGAGAAGGCCACATGGCACACCCAGGCTCCTCCTCGGGCCTGGCGGTTCCCAGCACCCCACACGGGTCCAGCTGCCTCCTTAGTGATACTTACTGTATTGGGTCATGCCCAGTGGGATCTGTCTCCATCCAGCTCTTGAATCCTGATTCAAGAGACAGTCCGTCTCTCCCTGATTGTCAGCCTGTTAATGACAACGTGAGAATAATACTGTCTCAGCCTGACTGTTGAGTTTTACTGCTCAAAAATCCATGAAACTCACAGTCGCAGAGGGCAGCTCCTAAGTCAGCTGGAAAACTTGACCAGTTTGGGACCGAAGAAACTTGACCATGGATGGATAATAAGCTTGGGTTCAAGGTGCAGGCTTGCTCAGTGTCCCCCCGACCTTGCCCTCAGAAGTTTGAAGCTGTGTTCACTTCATCACTTGTAGAGTCTCAACTCAGATGCCCCTGCCATCTTCCTACATACGCGCCCCCACCCCCACCCACTTCTGCTGATCCCCCTGGCCCGGCTGCCCTCATTCCAAAGGACCCCGTTTTGGCCACCCCTGTGGCTTGCCCTCAGGAGGGCTCCCGGCTGTCCACACCTTGGCTCTGCCGGCTACTGAACTTGGATAAGCTCCCTTCCCTCCAGTATTGGCTCGCTGCCTCGCTCAGAGCCTCACCCACCCCAGGGCTCAGCACGGATTGAAGACAGACTTGTCCCCGAGTCACTGACCGCGGTGAATACCAGCCAGAAACAACTGCTACATCATGCTGCCACCCATCTGGGCACGTCCATCCTAAGGTCAGCTTGAGCCCGCATTTTGCATTTGAGTCCTGTCATTAAAAGACCAGGAATTGAGAGTGCTTCAGGTGACCCCTTAGACAGCCGCAGGTGACTTTTAAGTGCATGTCTTTTCATACGCGGAGAGCTGGTGATGGGGTGTCGGGTGGAAAACCGGGAGGTCCTGCTTGAAGTGGCTGGTGTGCTGATCGTAGAGAGGCGTCCATCCCGTGGGTGTCGCCAAAGCTCTGAAATCCTCCCAATAGAAGCGACACCCGCCAGGACCCACGCCCGGCTAATTCTGTTTTCGGAGTTAGCTAAGACCCTTGTTTCAAGCGAAGTTTTACTGTTTGCTATCGTCTTTTTTAAATCACCCTTTAAAACAACATTGTGACCAGAAACAGCTTTTCTCGGTCACATACACAGCGTGATTAACTTCCCAGAGACTTAGTAAAGTCTAAATAGATTTGTGTAATATTTTCCTGAAATTTTACGTGTGGAACAGAGTCAGTATGCTATGACTGTTAGGTAATACTAGAACCATAGAGTATAAATCGTGTACCATACACCTCAATAATCTATACTAATAATTATGATTTTTGTCTTCAGTTGAACTGTATGGTGGAAGGGGTCTTCAGTTAGTATGAACAGTCTTAAAAAAGTCAATCAAGATGCTTAATCTGCTTATGAAAACACATCTCCTTGAGGCGCTTCTGAACTGCTCATTTACACAGGACACATATTCTGTCCCTGGGGAAGTGTGACAACCCAGCAGGAGAAGCTGTCTGAGGGCCATGACCGCTTAGCCCAACTGCTGTCATTTAAAAATCAGTCCGATTTTGTTTCTGTTTTCAAGATTCCCCAATCCAGACTCTTTTTTCCCTTCCATCTAACCCTTCCACAATGAAATGAAATTAGTCAAATTTTTCTCTCCAGTTTGACATTGAAGAAGAAAGAGCCAGACGAGGCCTATCAAGTTTGCTGAAGCAAGTGTAGTAGAAGTGAGGATTCGCCTATTAAGCATTTTATTATCTTTCTAGGTTACATTCCTCTTTCATGAAAATAAAACACTGGACTTTCAGAAGAAACTGAAGGTGCAGACATGTTGAGCTCAGTGTGCTGACAGCACGTTGGATTAAGATTTGGATTAATTGGATTAAATGATTGTATCTTCTGAAGGATGATACATAAGGACATTTGTCTGTGGAGAGTTTATGCTAGCTGCAAAAGGGCAGAAGCAGGTTGTACCTTAGGGACCAACTCGTCCAAACTTCTCTTAAAGATGAGGAACCTACAGCCCAGAGAGGTGCAAACACCCTCCAACCGGCACACAGCTGGCTCCCGGTGGAGTTGAGAACCCAAGCCCTGGTCCAGTGTCAACCTTAATAAACTAATGCTGTCATCTAATTTCAGTAATTAAGTCATTTTACATATTAGATCATTTTTTGAGTAAATGACATGATTCACTGTTTTTAAAGGCTTATTTTGGGAATGGTGAACGGAATATCCTACCAAGCCAAAACCCATCGATCTTCCGAGAACTATGTCATGGAACAAAGTTCATTCTCCTTTGAGGCCCCATATGGCAAAAGTGAACTCTTCTACTTTAGCACAATGCATACAAAGTCAAAGAGATAAGTAACAAAATGCAAGAGAAAATTAAACAGAGAAGCTCAGACCTTGAAACAAGTCACTTATTTAATCCCTGTGGTATCAGATTTTGTAAAGGCTAGTGGTTTGAAAGATACACGACATTTAAAATAATGTAAGGCACCACCCCGTTTAATCTTTTCTCACTCTGCTCACGTCTAAGAACAATGCCCCCGCCTGACATCACCTTGAGTCAACCTGAGCTTTGATTTCTTGAAGCTCAAAAGCCTGAATTCCTGAGAATGCCTCATTTCGAGAATCCAGAAAGCTGAGTTGTGACTCATGACATGCCAGGGCTTTCACAGAGGTCCCAGACAATGGTGAAGACGTGAGGAAGGGGCCACTTTGGGATGGGTGGTACCGAGAGAGAATAGATCAGCCAGCGGGCGGCCTGCTGTGTGGTATGGTGTTCGCAGGACAGGGTGATCTCAGTGGCCCTGCACACAATAGAAAAGCCTGCCCCCTCAGCCTTGTTGCTGATACTTTATATTTGCCATAGTTCTTTGTACTGTTCCGAGCAAAGTGTCATAGCCATTATCTCCCTTAATCCTGATAGCAGCCTTGTCAATAGATGGGACAGGTGCACTCCTCCCTATTTACAGCCAAAGAAGGGAAAGCACAGAGGAATTCAGGAACACGCCAGCGTCGCTAGGTTGAGATAGAGCTGGTGTCAGAAGGCTTCTTTTGCCTGAAAGGTTGGTCCCAAGCAAGTTATTCCAAATTCACGTAGCTCCGTGGACACCCTCATTTGGTAGTCTCAGTCACCCCAGGAGAGAAACGGGGGGCTATTTTAACAGCCACAACACTGGCAGGAAAAGAGAGAAGCGCGCAGTGACTTCCCCAGGGACCCCCCAGCCAAGTGCATAATTCCACAGTGAGATCACAAAGTCTAAGGATACTGTGCTATGAAGCCACCTTGTCAGCTCTTTCAGTGGCAAAGCCAAAGATGACAGGGTCATTAAATATATTGCTTTAAGTTGCCAAACCAACATTGCGTTGTATTTTGTTCTTCTGTGAGTGTGAATTACTCTGTGTAAAAGCCAGGAGCACTGTAATAACCTTTAATGAAATGTGATAGGCAAGAAGTTTCACCATTAGAGATTTCAGGGCTTTCCATGGTCCCTTTAACTGAGAATGGAACTTGATTTTGTTTTGCAAATCACTCTTACAGCTGCATGACTTCATCTCAAGCAAGTCAAATAAAGGAATTTTCAGTATTATAACGGTCACTAAGCAGACAACTGACGTGTCAGCGTTTAGAAGGGGTAAGGTTTCTGGGCGAGCATGGAAAGATACTGCCGTGACACGGTGTTTTACTTGGGTGGCTTCATTGTGTAGGTGGGTGGCGAGTTGGAACGGAGCTGGGAGGTGTTGGGAGGGGGTGGGGGCAGGACCGTGCCAGAGCCTTCCCAGCCAGAATGTCAGCCTGATTGGGGCAAATCCCCTGAAATCTATTGAGACCCCTTATCTGCTTGTTCACAGTTCACGTAAGCAACTCTGAAAATTTGGCTAAAATCTCCTCAGGCCGATATTTCTGGGATTCTCTTATGGCTCAAAGCAAAGTACATATCTGTGTTTTTCCAGGTTCCCCTATGGGACGTCCACCTTCCTCCTGAACGCTTCCCCGAGGTGCGCGGTCCTCGGACCTGTGGTAGAGGGCCTCCCAGGCTGTGCCATATAGGGACCATACAGGGAGAGGGCTTGGCCCTGCTCCCCCGAATTAAAGACCTCCTGTTGGATGCTTCTGCTAAGACCAATTAGTTTCCCAAAGAGCAATTAAGGAGAGTTTTCTACCAACCATTGGCAGCGGGATTGCCCGTCTTGACCTATTTTGGCTGACTGATTCCTCTCCGCATAGTTGGGTAATCAGGCTATTAGGGTGTTTGGAGTCTTCCCCGCCAACATTCCTCCGTGGTGTGTCTCATATCGTCTCAACTTCCACGTAAAATAGCTACTCATCAAATGCTATTTAAACATCCCTGGGCATTCAGATTCTCTTGGGGTCGGTAATAGTTTTTGCTTTCCACAAAGCTTTTTACAAGTGGAAATGGACTGATAACTGGTTTCTTCTAGAAAGACCCCAAAGCTCTTAAACCGTCCTCCAAAGGTTAGCTTGAACATTTTACACTGGACCTAAAATATACCAGTAAAACCAGGTGATAATGCCAGGCCATGGCAGAGTAAGAGATGGGGACATGGGACGTTGTCTACCCTGTATCTCTATGATGGGTTTTCCGCAGCAGCCCTCCGTCTTACACCTGTCAGAGATCTCCATGCTGTTGAAAGAGGGAGAAGCCACCATTTCCCCTGCTTGTGTCAGTGGCAGTCAGAGGCACACACAGCTAGAGCCATGAAGCAGTCCGCTGGGCTCAGCTGCCTTGACCCATGGAACCCATGCCTGACCCTCACTCGTCCGCCTTGACCGCCACGGTGGGAGATGGGGGCAGGAACACGTGCCAGCAGCACACACACACACACACACACACACACACACACACACACACCCCACCAGCTCTCACGTTCAAACCACTCCCAACCATGGAGCCAAGTTTCTGAGACCAAGGGCAGTAGGAAGGTTGAAGCACTATTCCAGAAACTGGTTCAAAACCAACAGAAGGTAGTATCTCATATTTATTCTCGCAATGTGTGTATTTCCTGTTGACCAATGAGGTCAAGCACGATTTGTGTGTATGTATTGGCCATTTGCATATTCTGTCCTGTAATCTGCTGGTTGGGGGTCTCATGCCCATTTTTCTCTTGGGTGCCCCTGTTCATGAGGACTTGGGAACTCTTCATCTATTGTAAATGCAAGCCCCTGTTTGGTTACGTGTGTTAAAAACACTTTGTTCCACTCAGTGGCTCAAGTTTTCTGTCTCTTAATGATGCCCTTTGACGAGCTGAGGGCTTAAATGTAGATGTAGTCCCACTTATTCACCTTTTTTATGGTTAGTGCTTTCCCAAACTCATTCGCTAATTCCAAAAGTTTACTATAGATTGTTTTGTATTTTTCAATAAATGCGATCACTTTATCTTTAAAAGATGGCTTTACATTTTCCTCTTGGTCCTGATACCTTTTACTTCTTTCTCTCATGCCTTGTCATACTGCCTGGAATACATTAGCAATATTAAACCAGGAAATGCTTATGAACATGGTCACCAGAAGGCTTCAAAATGGATGTTAGAACATACGCAAGCTATTTTTAGAACCCAAGCTCACCTTCCAAATTGTATGATCCCCAAGATAGCTTTCTGGACCATCTTCCAAAAGAAAGTGCCATTGGAAACGATATTCCAAGCCCTCCTCATCTTTAATTAGGCTTAGAACAGAGAGCCAAACACAGAGAATAAACCAGGAATTAAGTGGTTATGACATCCACACACATGCTTTCCCTATTGCTGTACGACAGATGTGACAACTCCCTTTACACAGCCTTCCTCAAATGACATGTTCCCTGTCCCCACCTTCTGTCCAAGTTTGGATGTTGACTGTGGCATGTTGAATGTCGGTCATGTTCCTGAGAAGGCATGCACTGGCAGACAGAAGGCAAGGGAAGGTGGGCTCACAGAAATACGGACTATCCAGTGTTCTAGTATGTTCACCTGTAGTAGAAGAATCAATTTCTATGTTTATAGCATATTTTGCCATCCTTGAGAGTCATGTTTTGAAAGGTGGGTAGTGACTCTGTCTGGCGTTGCCTGGGTCCCTGCGTACCTGGCCTGGAACACGTTTCTCAAGCCAGCGGTATCCTGAGATGATATCTACTCCCGTTACGGTGGAGTCCGCTGTTGGGCTCAGTCGAAGTTCTTCACAATCTAAACAAAGTGATATTTCCAGAAGCCCAAATTCCAGTGGTAGCTATGTGAGTCCTATCCCTGATCCTGTCACACAGAGAGGGTGGATGTCAGAGACATCACACCTGCCGAGTCCTCACTGGGGCCAACCAGGCTTCTGGGAAGTGTGTGGCCCACCCACCACCCTGAGAAAATACCCCTAAGACCAGCCATGCCCCAGGCTCCACTCTGATTTATGACCTCGGGGGTGTCCATTCGGTGGTCCCTGATGTCTGTCATTTGGAGAGATGTCTATATGGCAGCCCTCAGTGTCATTCCACCTTGGCCCCTTCTCCGGGCAGAAAGAAATGTACTTCACATCATCACAGAAAGACAGCTGTTCACATTTTGTGAATAAAATCCTCTCTATGCCTGGGATGCCCTAAGGATTCTCCACAACCTCTTGCAGCCCTGACGTCCTGGGACCTAACGCCCCTCCCACATCCAGCCTGCTTGGCTAAGCCAGCTCCTTCTGCACTGTTTGTGGTACTGTCACTAGCCTCTTCACTCCCTGCGGTGAGGTGTGCGTCCTCATACCTGCACACTTGCCGGGTACCTCCCCCACCTGCCTCCAGACTAACTCTCTTCATAGAGGACAATGTTTGGAAGCACAATTCTTCTTCTCCAAACGCTTCCTAACTTCTCTCAGATGGAGTATGGCCGAGGCATCGCAGACCAAACATGTTCTGCCTTGGCCCTTACATAGTCACGTCTGCCTGGCCCTACATGTAGCTGTGGTTACAGATAGTAAGAGCGGATGTCATCGAAGCCTTGCATACATTCCCTCCAGGTGCCTTCACAGCAACGAATAACTCTGACTCTAACCCTGTGAGGTAAGAACTAGCATTATCCTCATTTTATAGACGAGGACACTGAGGTCCAGAAAGTTAGGTGAATGGTGTGGTCAAGCCCCACGCCAGCAGCCTTGACTCCCCCTCACCGCCGTCGCGCATCTGAGCTCCCAGTTACAGTGTTAGCTTTTGGAGTGTGGGGATGTGGCATGGGCGAGTGGCCCTAGAGTCCCCGTTCCGCTGCCTGAACCTGGAGGAGGGCAACAAACGCCGATGACATAAATGCATAGCTTCTTTTTGGAGCGGAGTGGCATGAGCCACTTGGCTTGGCTGTGAAGTCAGGCAGGGGCCATCATCTCTGGCTTCGACATTCAAGAAGACTGACCTAGCTTTTGAAGGACTTCTTGTTAGTTAGTGGGCTAGTTGTTTGCTTGTTTGTTTGGCAAGCACGATCTTAATCCTTAATGAGGATTATTGCCAGGCGAGTGCCTGAATATACTTGCATGGTGTCCAGATGACTCTGTCCCAAAGCCTCCTTTAGACCACAGACTAATGACGTGCATAAGTGAGTAGGTTCGTGGCCGCGTTCTGTGGAGGGTGTCCACACACATCTCGCATCCGAGTGAAATCCAGGTTGCACACTCGGGAGCAGGTTCCCGTTCGCAAGCTGAGGATTCGCGCTCATCACGGCCACGGCACACCCGTTAGATGTTTATTCACTAAGCAGGTTTTTTCTTCACAGTACAGATTTATAATTTGGGAAACCTGGAAAGTACTTCTGTATGTAATCTCGTGGCGACGATAAGGAAGATCACGGCGCATCTCTTAAGAACAAATATTACTCAGCCAACGTAGGATAAATGCTTTTGTCTGGGAAGAGCTTTTGGTAGTACGGAGAAGTGTTTCATATTAAGAAAAAATATGGGTGTGGAATTTTACACCAAATATGGTCTCAGTTGTGTAGAAAGAAACACAAGAGAGAAGGGAGAAACTTGGTGCATGCCAGTCTTTGCCTGGCACTGGCCCTTGGTCCTCCCCAGACTGATTCAGCACCTTTGAGTCCCCTCCCCATCTGAGACAGGAGGAAGCTAGTAGGGCTGGGACCCCGCTCCCAGGGACCTGGACCGTCCACTTCTCTGTCCCTTGCCTTGCACCCACTTAAATCATCCTTTGCGGAAGGAAGAACGTTATTAACTCCTGTTAACAAGACACCGCATCCCGGTCCCACTTTACACGGTCACTCGGTTACATCCAAGCTACCTTTCTACCTAGAGCTGATACATATGAAGATAAAATTAGAAAAGTTCACATCTGTGTCTATTCCAAAGTTTAAAACCAAAACAAAACTTTTTATTTATTTATTTTTTTGGTCTCTCAGCTACCCCAAATTATTTTCTCCACTATTCTGTCACATGAGTGTAAAGAATTTTAAGATTTGACCACTTCCTCTTTTCCTGGAAAATATTCTAACGACCCTCTTTGATAACGTGTCTGATTGTATGTCTCAAGCATAACCGATCTTTTATGAACGTGCAGGGAATTTTAATGCTGCCGCACTTGTCGAGGATAATGGCGCTATTCATGAAAACAGATGAATTCAGGAAAAAGTGGGGAGTGGATATCAAAATGAAGCTGAACAGTAGGTTTTTATAGGATCCTTAAAATAAAATGCATTTTGGAGGGCTGCAGAGGAAGCTGGGTTAGTCTTGGGCCTCCTGGGTATGGGCCCAACCACAGGCCGGACAGATGGGCCCCGTTTTATCGGAGTTAAACGCACACTTGATCCCTTTACTGGAGCAAATGGGTCCCATGTCATGCGTATCACGCTTTGCGGGGGGAATATGGGAGGCGGGGCCTGGTGTCAGCAGCAGCATCACACCGGCAAACAGCTCATCCGTGAGCTTCCTTCCCAAGGATGTTTGAACATTTTACACACAGAGCCTGGGGCCCGAGGACCACCTTCCTAAAACTCAGAGTCTCAGCACACGAAGCTTCGGAAGCCTCACGTGAGAGACGTTTATCTTCTGCTCGCCCTGAGCAGTCACAGGGAAGGCGTTCCCATCAGGCCGTGGGCTGGCTTCTCAGAAGGCCACCCCCCAGGTGGCAGTATGTGCCCCGGCTCCCACATGGCTTACGGTGCAAGCTCCCAGATGTGCTGAGGCCTGGCAGTCGTCAGCAACGACTTTCCAGTGGGCCCAGTGGAAATGAGGGGGACGTGGGAAACAGACCATACCCGTCTATGTCTGTCTATGACCCACGTTGGGCACTTACGATACCCCGTACATCTAGGACTATCATATATGCTCACTGCACAGGCACATTCAAGTTTCTGACGCGGTGACAGTGCAACCCCAGAGCTGCTGATTCCGTAGATCTGGAGTAGGGCAGGGGTGCCATGAGGCTAGTAATTGGAAATCCTTGGTCTGGGGCAAAAGGCGCTGTGCTCTGTGATTTGGAATCATAAAAATAACATCTAAAACAGGGTGTCCCAACCAAAACGAGCCCGCGAGGACCCACAGCTGGTGGGCAGGGGAGGCAAGCGTGCCAGACAGGCCCAGATCGTGGTCCAGCTGCATCGGCCCTGGCCGGGAGCCAGCCGCCGGCCCTGAGCCAAGAGGACAGCAGGCAGGAGCACCAGGGAAAGGAGCAGACATGGAAAAGGATCACAGTCAGGAGGGAAGCCCGTTTATGGCAGGTCAGGGAGGTTCACCTTGGAATGCTCTGCACACAGTCCAGAGTCACACCCAGGTGCTCTCGGCGGCATGGGCACCGACCTCCTGCATGGAACCTCACCCTACTGGTCCTAAAGCTCCCACTCCGTGTGGCTGACCACCATGGCCCTCCGACACTGACACTGGTGTGTGCTTGTAGGAATTGGAAATGCTCGTGTTCCAGAAGGTTCCAGAAAGTTCTCGTGCTTTGCTGTGTGTTCCTGTGCCCCTGAGACATTTTTCAGGACAGCTTAGGATAAGGCAAACGCTTTAACTGTTAAAAATAAAGCATTGGTATTCATGAAGATTAAAGGTGGCCCACTCAATGAAAAAAATGCTTTGAAAGTAAACAGCATAACACCAACAACTGGGAGTGACAGTTCTTGTTGCTTTGCTGTTCAATGAGGCTAGTGGCATGGTTTTACGGGACTCTAGAACCACAAGCCAAACATTTCCCAAAGGGGCCATCTACCCCTCTGAGGGCTGTTTATTGCTAAATTATGTCCTAAGGTGATTTTTAAGTTAGATCTTCCCATAAATGCTTATTAAATCATCTTTTTATAAGCATTTCATGATCCATAAACACTTCATTAGTTGATTCTAATAATCAGAGGAAAAGAATCTTCCATAATGTATGGGAGGAAAGCTGTTCAGGCAGTGAGGGCCGAACAGATAGTCTGCAGGAAGAGCTCACACTGAGAATCTCAGGAAGGCAGCGGTGGGTACCTGATAGCGTGAGCTGGGAAAGAGGGCGGAAATGAAATGGAGAACAAATGGTGTGTGTGTGTGTGTGTGTGTGTGTGTGTGTGTGTGTGTGTGTAGGTAGACGGACAGGTCAAATTACTAAGGGCACGGCTGCTGAGATGAGATGCTGATATTCTAAGACCAGGGAAAGGATGTGAAAAAGGTTGTGTGAGTCAGTAAAACACTTCCCGTGGGGAGACTGAAGCCTTCCGAGCGGGCCCTGCTTGGTGTCCTGGTGTCACCGGCAATGAAAACAAGAGGCCTCTGCTGAGAAGGTAAAACTGAGACCCAAGGGGTCACTTATCTGAACAATGACAGGGAAAAGTGCAGAGTAGCCAAGGAAATGGCCTCACGTTGCAGCCTGGAGAGGAGTGATGTGCTTCCCTGAATTGCTAGCCTGACTTTTGCAAGAGGAAGAAAGCCTCATGTTTCCTGTCCCCCGAAGACAAGAGCTGGGAGAACATCTGGTGCCCCCACCCCACCCCCCAGGTCTGGCCCGACCGGCAAAGAGCTCCAGGCTGCTGTGCTCTAGTGGGGAGGTCACGCGTGTTCAGTAAGAAGTTAGGGATTTTTGTTTGGGGCTTCGTTTTGTTTTCTTAAATATCTACAGGACAATTTTTGGGAGAGTGCGTGCCCCATAAAAGGAAGAAAATGGTGTTTGACTTCTAAGCAGAGACTTGTGGCTGGCAGTTGTGAGTCTTGCGCAAGCAGTCCCCAGGGACTGCGACGTGTCCTCCCCGGACACCATTTGTGGAGGCAATAGGGCCACCGCTCTCCGACCTCTTTTCACATTACTATCTTGTGAGAGCATACATGGGGCTCAAAGAAAGTTCAGTTGCTGGTTTTTAAATGGGTCAGGGAGTTGAGACTTTTCTTCCTACGTTTATGCAGAGAGAATCATTGTTTATAGAAAAAGAGGACCAAATTCAGTCATTGAAAGAGGATATGGGAGACGCAGCATGTTACCCTGACAACGGGCATGACGAGGTTTCCTGGAGTAGGAGGGAATTAAAATGCATGCACATGCTCTGGGGTTTTGCACACTGGTATTTAATCACAGGGGGTTATCTAAGGTCTCTGTAGCGCCCGGTGTTCTCATGAGAAATGCAGGTAGAATGGGGGTTCTCATGCATCCAAAGCCTGGCTGGGTCAGTCTTGCCCTCATTAGCTACCCCAGACCCTGAGTGTGGGAGTGGTGCCAGCCCTCAGTCTCCACCACCACCACAACCTGAGACTTCATTTATAAGCCTGAGACTTAAAAAAAAAGAATTATTGGGCACCTGAATGGCTCAGTCGGTTGAACATCTGACTAAGATCATGATCTCACAGTTCGTGAGTTCCAGCCCCGCGCTGGGCTCTGTGCTGACAATGCAGAGCCCGGAGCCTGCTTTGGATGCTGTCTCTCTCTCTCTCTCTCTCTCTCTCTCTCTCTCTCTCTCTCTCTCCCACTCATACTCATACTCATTCTCTTTCTCTCAAAAAATAAATATTTATAAAAACACAAATAAAGTACACTCAAAAGTTGGTCCTCAGTAAAAAGAGGCTGGGATAGCCTAGAATTAATCATCTTGTCAATCTTCCCCAGTTCCAAAAGTTTTGATGTTTGGGCTTGGCGCCATAACAGATAGTAGCCGAGGTGGAAGGAAACATCACTGAGGCCCATGGAGTGGACTGCCTTGGATCATGCATCTGGGCTCCCAGAATAGAGATGGTCTACAGCATCTCAAAAGCATTCCAGAAATTGCACATCACCGTCTGATGAGGCTGTGTAAGCTAATAATGCATCAGAGTTCTTTGCTTTTGTGGGAACTCTACTGACTCGATCCAGAGCACTGGCGCTATTTACACAGATTGGAAGGGGGTCCATCTGGCTGTTTGGGATACCAAGAGCGTGGCTTGAGTCCTTGAGGGTGGGTGAAAAGGGGACGCGGGGCAAAAGTGACCTCCATGGTTGAGAGTCTGAGAACCTCCGGTCCAGCGGTAACCCGGGGCAGCCCAGCCCAAAGATATGATTCCATTCAGCCACAGATGAACCCACAGTCCCTATACCAGATGACTGCCGAATCTAGCAAATCAATCCTTTCTAAAGACTTTCCATTCTAAAGTTGTAAAAGAAAGAAAAGCAGTAAAGAGCAGGGAGAAGACACGGGGCCGTGGTAACATGAAAAGAAAATATTCGCAGCCATGACTCTTCCAGTGAAAGTGCAGGTTTGGCCCCTCCCACTGGCCCTAATTTTGGCACAATGTCTGAGCTCCTTGGGCAGCATCTTCTGAAGGGTGGTCCTGTGAGCCCGGGGCCCAAAAGTCCAGTCCTACAAGCCAGTTCTGGGAAAAAGCAGAGCCCTCCTATAATTCATGAGGATATTTTAAAGTACAAAGTATTGTCAATGGGCAGAGAATATTTAAAAGTGTCTCAGCGCCACCCTGTCCTTGACCCGTAAGTGGTCTCATGGCAAACTCCAGCTTCTGCGGCTCCAGCCTGGTGGGTGTACACACAGCCCTCGATCATCGTCAGGCCTTTCTCCTGCTGTTTTCTGCTCAGTGACCTTAGGGGCACCACTGGCTGGGACTTCAAAGGGCCGCATCCCATCCTGCATCTGAGACGTTTCTGGGTTGCTCCCAGAGAGAGAAGTGTTGTCTATTAAGGGCAAAGTCTCCAGTGCGCTGGTGGGAGGAAGTGCTGCCATTCACATCAGGCCTGACTGTTTATGGTATGTAAGGGAGCCGTAGCTCCTGGCAGCCTCTCCTCCCGGGGGTGGTGTGCCTGGTGAAAGGAAGTTCTGAATCACCACAGAGTTGGCAAAGACCCACAACTGGTCTGCCGCACGTGTGTTTGTCGGGCGGGGAACCGTGGCGAGGACCGCCTTAGGATGAAACCCCTACTTAATAGTGTTGACACCCCGCGCTCTCCACTCCTACCCCAAAGCTCTGTGTCGCCTTCTTCTCCCCACTTTCCCATCTGTGGTCAGGAAATCTGTCTGCTGAGGGTGCACCTGTCTGCACAGGTAAGCATGGGACAGACTCCAAAGGACACCAAGATACATGGACAGTAGAAAGGACTGAAATGTAGAAAGGACTGAAAACGTGCTTTAAATCAGTAGGGCAGGTTCATTTAAACAGTGCAGATAAGCAATCAGGATTCAGGTTAAAAACACAATAATGCGGGTAAGAATTATTTCCCCTTTGTCCCTGCTCCTTCACGTGTCACCTTACTCTCGCATGTATTGTGTCGCTGAGTACCTACTGCGGAGACCAATGAATCTGTAATCTCCCAAGGGCAAGGGGCCTGCCCGGTCACCTCTAGACTCCCTGATACTTGCGTGCTCGGCAGGTGGTGGGCTCCCAAAGACGTTTCCTAGGAAACGCCTCGGGGGGGAGTGTCTGTCTACTGATAAAACAACTCAGTAGTTCACCGTCGACGTAGCGAACCAAGCGTGTTAGATGGGGGCAGCAGAATGCCCGTCTCAGCCTGGCCATGCAGATTGCTGTCCATGGCGATTCCTTTCTTCTCCTCTGGAGGTGTTTGTACTTTATCAGTCTCTCCTGGCTTCCAGGTCCGCCTCACGGCCACAGTCCTGACATTTCCTGGCCTTTGTTGTGCTGTGGCACAAACTCTGTTTTGCAAGGACAGGAGCATAATAAAAGCGGATGTGAAAGAAGGGCCAGATGACATCACTGAAAGTATTTGAGGAAGTCCACTCTTTTGAATGTTTACAGTCTCAGCATGTTAGTTGTTTGTAATATGATAAGAGCACTTTTGATACACTGGGGGAATTACAAGCCTTGTTGCTCAGACAGTATTCATGAATTTTTATCTTAGGCTCATAGTGACGGAAAGAGAATAGGAGGTCTTGGCTTGAGTCCCAAGTGACCTTGACTCATTGGTTGACCTTGGGTACCACATTCAGCATAGCTGAGATGCTTAAATTCTGCCTCTGCCAACTATTCACTGAATTAAAAAAAAAAAAAGAATTCCATTATTAAAGAGGAATTGGCATACTAAATTTCCCTCTCAAAATCTTAACTCAGAGAAGCTGGTACCTCGCGAAATATCGCCTTTCCGAGGTTAATTCCATGAGCTCTGTATAGATTCATCCTCGTGTGAATGCCTACTGAGCAAAAACCCTAGAAGGATTCCACTGACTCCACAAACAAGAATCTCCCTGAACAACGAGGATGTTCACACTTGCTATAATCACTGGATCTGAACCGCAGGGGAGGGGAGGCTGGCATCTTTGTCCTCTGGGTGAAGCAAAAGAAAGGTTAAGAACATGAGTAGCACATCCTTCCTGCCCTGTGCTGGGCACTGTGGCTAAGCTCCTCCCACGGGTTCATCCGGTTTCCTCCTGACAACCCCGAGAGGTGGGGATGGCGGATTCTACCAGGTTTGCAAACGAGGAAACCAGTGGAAATGTGGGATAGGGGTGACTCACAGGCCACAGCACTGGGGTGCCAGTCTGCAGCCCAAGTTTCTCCCTCCAAACATGGTGCCCCGGAGAGCCACTCCGGGAGCGTGCCCGTGCATATGTGCACACCCGAGTGAGACCCAGGAAACAGAACCGCGGCACCCCTGAGGCCCGGGAAGACCCTGTGCTTTTGCAGACACTCCAGACACAGGATAAAAAGTGGGCTAAACTATCCTTATCCACCGGTATTACAGAACCGGCCCCTGAGGCTAACAATGTGTGCGTGCCGGTTCTGAATTTGCCTTCTCAGTGGAGGTAAGCTCCAAAACTTGGTCTGAACCTAGTGCCTGGGAAATCAGTATTTGGTAAGTCAGTATTGCATTTACTGCTGGACGAGGTCTCCAGGCAGCACAGAAGCCGAGTCTTAGAAGTGCAGTGGCCTACTGAGAAGCGCAGAGAGGCAGGGGGTTGGAAACTCACTGTGGGGATATCCAAGCGGATTAATACCCACACGGATAATCTGCACACAGGTAACTAAGGGCCGCCTGCACCAGTCAGGACTCGGACAGAGCTGCTGGCCTCAGAATACGTTTCTGCCGTGACTTAAGAGTAGACCTTCATCCCGCGCAGAGAAAACCGCTAAGCTCACAGCTAGGGAATCTTAAATCACTGCTAGTGTGCGAAGGCATACACAGATACCTTCCGAAAGCTGCCCGGCTTGGTTAACTTGGCTGGGTACGCACAAGAGAAAGAGCCAAGCAGAAATGCAGAAATTCTTCCCCAGAAGTCAGGCCAGCAGGTACATAAAAGTGGCTGAGGTTTTGGTATGGACCCTCCACTGGCCCCAGAGCCGCCGTGATTTGACTCAGATTGATGTCAGGTCTGCAGAGACTCAGCTCCTCTGGTCTAGACTCGAGCCTGCCCAGGCAGACTGCTGTTCCTTGCGTGCCAACACAAACCAGCACCTGCCTTGCCTGGACCAGTCCTTACCAAACCCAAACAGAAATCTCATTGTATCACAAAAGAGCACTGCTAAGGCTCTTTCGTTCCGTTCTTCTTGGATTTTGCCCCCAAATTTAGCACGAGGGGAGGGTTTTAGATAAAACTCTTAACCGGGCATACTTTTCTGGAATAAATAGATGTAGCCACTCCATCGCTCAAGAACAATGTTAAATATTCACTTTTGGCTCCTACGCCGGCACTAACAACATACACGTTTTTATTCATTGCCAGACAATACCAAGAACTGACATGCTGGATAAATAAATAAAATGTAGTGTAGGTAATGTGTGAGGTAATGCAGACACTAAAGGATGTCTTGGGCTGTGTCCCACTAGATGAGCAGGGCATACACAGAACGGTTCACACATATTTGAGGGTGCTTATTCTAAGTCGAACATGAGAAGCTATGCTGTGCGTACAGATCCTCATTCCTAGCTATAATCACATAGGTAGCCTCTCAAACAAGAGCTGAAAGATCCCCACGAGTCGTTTTCCTCGACACTGAGGACTGTATCCCCAAGGCGATAAGAAATGACCGAATGACAGTAGCCTTCATCAGAAATAGTCTTTAATGTGGCCGACTCCTTCTTCATTGGGTGAGAGCATTGACACAGGAATGAGTAGCGAGTGAGAGGATATGGAAGTACAGTCTGTTTTGCTACAGTGCATTTTCTCCAACTCAGATCCGCCCATAGATGATGGTGGATCAACGGGAGAATGAAGTCAGCCTAGAATGGAGGCCGTGTTGGGTCGTGCGTGGTGCTACTCCGGGCATGTGGTTTGCATGCCAAGTGACAGTGTAGCTGGAGGGAAAGTCGATGAACAGTGAACACAGCAAGCTGTCGAAGAATTTAATTCTGTACATGAAGCCCAAGTGGTGGCCTTCACTCCCTGGGCTTGGTGGGTCCATGCCCCTCCCCCGGAGCACCTATTGTGTCCTTCTTCCCAATGTTGGCCATGTGGCTCTTGTTCTCTACAGCTTAGGGGTCTTACCACTTCTTTCTGCCCTCTTCTGTCAAATTACTGCCTTCACTGCTCTTTAAGATGAAGCCCTATAGTTCCCGTAGTATTTCTTTACTGATCAGGGATTTTACATGTCTGTTCAACTGTGCTATTATTTTTACTGGGATTAGGACTAATTTTATTAGTGCCCTGTTACAAAGTCATGCAGGTGTTGAGTGGTCTGCCTCTAAACACTGTTATTTCCCATACGATCTTGTTGGTTTGGTGTGTGATTTTGCAGAATGTAAAGGCTTTCCAGAAATAGCCCTATGTTGGGTTTTAGCAGAAACACCCACACTTAAACAGAATGAGTAAGGACAAGATGTGAAATCAACACAGGTTTGACTTTGCTGTTCCAGAGGGTGAGTGGCTGTTGTGCTTGAGTGTTTGAGTGGGTCTCAGCTCTGCAGATGGGGAAGGCAAGGCGGGAGGTAGAACATTCCAGGCTGAAGGCACAGCTTGTATGAAGGCGCATTCCCTGAGGAGGATGGGACCCAGAGGTGTTACGTTCAATGCATTTTAAATCCTTAGCATTCCACCATCGTGGGAAAATATTTTATGAAGCACTTGGTTGGAGTTGAAATAGGAGACCTTGACAGCCCTGGAGGAGTGGATGGAATGGAAGAGCATGTAGACTGGCAGGTGTCAGGAGAAGCAAGGCGGGTAGTCCAGAGAAGCAGTGAGGTGCAGGGACCAGAGGAAGGGCACACACAGAGGATGTACCTTGTGAACTGAGCCTGGGGGGAGCTGTAAAGGACACCAGAAGGACGTAATTACCCACCTCGCCAGGTGCTTGACCTGAATGTTTGTGTCCTCCCAAAATTCATGTTGAAATTCTAACCCCAGAGGTGATGTGACTGGGAGGTGGGCCTTTGGAAGGGGATTAGGTGGTGAGGGTGAAACCCCCACGACGGGATCAGTGCCCGATAGAGGAGCCCACAGAGCTCTCTGGCCCCCTCTCTGCCTCATGTGAGGACGTGGCAAGGAGATGCTGTCTGTCAATCAGGAATCAGGTGCAGCCCTCACCCGATGCCGAATCTGTTGTTGCCCTGATCCTGGCCTTCCGGCCTCTAGAGCTATGAGAAATAAATTTCTGCTGTTTACAAACCACTCGGTTTATGATACTCTGTTATAGCAGCCCAAATGGCCCGAGACTCCAGGCACTAGTGATTAATAAAAGCATGAATGGCGGCATCTACATTAAGGATAGAGAAGTAGAAGGAGCGGAGGGAGGGTGACTTCCAGAAATTTCTCCGTTGACAGACCCACCAAAGATGTCCGGTCAGTAGTCAGGGGACAAATACAAGCATCCAGTATCCCATCTCGTTCCGCCTGCGTGTGGACCTGTGCGCTTGGGTATGCCAGCCCCCGGCGAGGTGGCTGGCATTGCATACTGGCTCTCAAGTTATGCACTCTGAAGAGCCTGGGCAGTCGCCGAGTGACCACCTTCCTGGGAGAACCCCAGCCCGGGTCCTGCACTGGCACATTGGTCAGCCGGGCGGCGCCCTGGCCTTCGCGAGGCCGGTAGGTGGCTGAGGAGCCGCCACAGGAGAGTGACAGGGACAGGTAAGGAGGCACCTGTGTGGAGAACTCAACGAGCCGTTTCAAATGCTTGCAAAGAAAGAGAACTCATTCTCTTTTGATACTTGGGAGACTGTGTTTCATTTGTAACTGGAGACCTAGGGAATCCCTGGCAGGAAAAGGTTCAAGAGCAGCCTTTGCAGTCAAGTGAATAAGCTCGAGTTCAAAATAGATTCATAAACATATCTAAACTGCTAGAAGAATAAATCTTCAGAGGTCTTAGGAGCTGAGACCGTGGCTGCTATAGGTCCCGCGGGAGGCAGCGGATGTGGTGGGAATAGCGAACAGATTCCAGGAAGTCTGTTGCAATCGGAAGTAAAAAGCACCAGAACTCAAGTGGGCTAGGCGTTGGGTGATGGGGAAGCACCTGAAAACGGAGGCGGTTTGTACTTGGGACAGGAATCTTTCCTGCTTCGGGCTGGAAATTACCTGCCTTTCCAGGCATCCTCTCTCGGCACTGTGTCGTCTCCTAAGGCTGCCGGTGGAGTCCGCTGACCGCTGACCCCCAGCCTGCATGGTTGCCTGGTTGTGCCTGCCTGCATCCCGACTACAGCCTGGGCCCTCGCCGTCTAGGTGACTCAAGATGAGACAACTCCCAGTCTCCACCCAGCACCTAATAAGGGACCCAGCCATGAGGCCTTGGTGCCGCCTGGCTGAAGGCCAGCTGGGTCCACTGAAAGGACACAGTGAAGGAAGAGGGAGGGGTGCTTCTGGAGAGAGCCCATGTCACCTGCACTCATAGCAGCTTGTTGTCAATGTCAGCACCTGCGCTGACCCCACGCATGCCAGAGCCCCCCCGGGGGCACCCTGCCCTCCTCGCTGGGGAGGACACACAGGCAGGCTCTGCTTGTCGCCCCAGGAGCAGAGGAGGGTCCCAGGGCAGAGCCTGCACAACAGGAGCGGCCACGCCCACCCGTTCCCGCCGCGTGTCCTCACCTGCAGGCAGGCCCACCCACACGCTGAGATCATTTCTAGCCTTGGGCAACGGGTTTCTAAGGAAGCATTGGCTCATGCAACCTTGGCTGGGCGCTAGCCCTCATTCCTGGCTCTGGGGCCCCCCGCCAGGGAGCCAGGCCTGGTCCTGGAAGGTGCAGTAGACCTCATGAACACGTCACTGAATCCCCCCAGCAGACCTGGGGCACGGTCATTATTGTCCCCGCTCCGTGCAGAGCGTGCTACAGTTCAGCAAAGTCAGGCCACTTCCCTGCCCAGCCCCTGCCCCCTGCCACATCGCCAGTTCTTCTGGCCAGCCTCTTCCCGGGCCTCCCCGGGGCTGCTCTTCCGCAACTCCGACACCTCGCATGCCTCCCTCCTTTGGGCCGCCTGTAGGTGTCCTAAGCGCCGGTGATGTAACTCAGGGAAGCATCTGGGCCTCCCGCACTCCCTGTGGCCGCCAGCAGCCCGCCCTCTTGTGCCTGATTCCTGCTTTAGGGGTCCGCCAGCCAGTCCCGCGGCTCAGCGCCCCAGCCCCAGGTTGTCTCGTCAGTAGCGATTCTGTGTGGAAAACACCCCTAGACCTCCGGCTGCAGGGCAAGAGAGGGTGGAGACGTTGGCCCGTCGTTGCTCGTAAAAACATACAAGTATGTAACATCACGTGGCTCGTGGCCGATGACTAGGGGAGGCCTCCCGGGACGTCTGCTGGGCAGGTGAGTCAGCAGGGGTGACGCTGTCCCGCAGGTATTCGCTTGGCCCGAAGTCAGCCTAGACCATCACCCTGAGAGACTGGCGCATTTTCTGCCCTTTAAACTCATCCTGGCCCTTCTGGTTCTGTTTCCAGCACAGCGCCCTCCCCTCCTCCTGTATTCCCCGAGCCCCCAGCCCCATGAGGACAGGCCTGCTCTGGAACTAGCTGGAGTCCGAAACAGGCCCCTGGAGTTGTTGGCTTTACGTGGGTCCGCACTTTTGCCCGTCGTTTATTTCACTGCCTCTACCTGGTGACAGTCCCAGGACCATTCCGGAGTGGCGCGTCTATCCTGGGTGCCCTTGAAATGCTTTTAACAAAGGAAACTGAATGGGCCGCGTTTCCCACCCGGCTTACAGGGAAGGAGGGCTTTGTTCGGTGTGGAGTGGCTGTGGTCCGCGTTTCCTCTGCCATATGCTTTGGCTTGCTAATACCATGTTGGAATTATTTCCTTAATTTCTAAAGCTGCATGTGCGGAAATGGCTTATATTTCCTGTTTTGATAAACTAATAGAATTTTACTGGGAACCTTGTTCCCAAGTTGGCTTTCTTCTTTGTTTTGGGCCTCTTTTTGGATTAAAAGGGTAATTCTATAAAGTCAAGCTTGACCAGACTTGTGACAAAAACAAAGACTTGTATAGATTTTTTTTTTTTTTACCTTAAATATGAAAAAGGACTACTTTTTTTTCTGCAGTAAGGAATGTCTGTCTTCTGTGTCTGTTAGACTGGGTTATTCAGTAGCCCCCTGCACAGGAAGCCTGGGTTCGATGCTGGGGGCAGTCCGGCGGTAAAATATCTGTAAATTCCCTACAGAGACTTGCTCTTTTTGGCTGGAGGTATATTGGCTGAGAAAGACTTTCTTGGACGAGAAGTTTCTTGGAATATGTGGAGGACAAAATATTCTTTGTTTTAGGACAAATGAGTTTTGTTCTTGGGTCTTCATATAAATTTGGTTAATACTCATTTCTTATGTGCAATTTGAGAACAATGCCCAGCATTTTTTCTTGTTTCATTTGTAAATATTGTATCAACCTTACACAAGACTCACATCTGCAGAAACCTGGATCTGTGTCCGCGGGTTTGCTCCCTTAATATACGTGGACGGTTCACACTGATGGTTACAGAAATAGCTGGTCTTCAAGAGTCCAACTCTTTTGTGTGTTTTATTTCCTGGCATTCAGATTGTTATTTAAACCTATTTTTAAATGTCCTAAATATGAGGACAAATCTGCCACTGGGAGAAGTGAGAAAAGCCATTTTCTCGATGGTTAGAAGGGGGCCGCTCCTCAGACACCTCCAGAAGAATGTGTCTGTTGGGCTGGGCGGTAGAAGAAAGCCTTTCCTCTCTGCCTGATGCTATGTGATACCC
The DNA here is from genome assembly GCF_014898765.1 of Herpailurus yagouaroundi. Lineage (NCBI taxonomy): Eukaryota > Metazoa > Chordata > Mammalia > Carnivora > Felidae > Herpailurus > Herpailurus yagouaroundi. The sequence continues at coordinate 2,840,140 of NW_024412405.1, read as the reverse complement.
AGGGAAGGTAGCATGGTTCTCCGTTCCCCTGATGTGAGTCGATTGCTCAGATAAGAGGCCGGGCCAGCCGCACATGGGACCGGATGTTCCCTTAATCCCACAGCTGTGTCTACACATACCTACTCCGACGAGACTGGGTTCCATTTATAGATGGCAGAGAAGTCTGTTGGCAGCCACAGAGCCCGTGGCTCAAGGCAAGAAATTCTCTGCTTGAACCTGATAGATGCCGGATCCAGGAAGCTGGAAACTGGCCTTCTTAGAAGGTTCCGTGACCCCTCTTCTCCCAGAGACAAAAGACACCCCAAGGAATGGATCTTGCACAGAGGGGGATTTGGATGTGTCTAGGATGAACTGAAGGGCCATGCAAATACACATATTTTTAAATCTGTCTAAATGGAATGATGCCAAAATGGAGATAAGGTTCTGAAGAAAAGAATTCCTATATAAAAAGCTGACCAGGGGCGCCTGGGTGGCGCAGTCGGTTAAGCGTCCGACTTCAGCCAGGTCATGATCTCGCGTTCCGTGAGTTCGAGCCCCGCGTCAGGCTCTGGGCTGATGGCTCGGAGCCTGGAGCCCGTTTCCGATTCTGTGTCTCCCTCTCTCTCTGCCCCTCCCCCGTTCAT
>NW_024412405.1:2791290-2839417 GCF_014898765.1 Herpailurus yagouaroundi | reverse complement strand
CTCTGTCCCAAAAATAAATAAACGTTGAAAAAAAAAAAAAAAAAAGCTGACCAAAAAGAAATCTCTTGCTCAGAGGCCTCCACGTTGCCCCCAGGAGCAATGTCAGTGGCATTCCACTTGAGCAGACTATCCAAGGTTTCTAGAAAATTTATCTGTGCCTTTACATTGCCAATTGGCTCTTAGGCATTCCAGGTCATTTGTAATTCCTAGAATTTCTAGTTAGCACAATAAGGCTGGCTACCAGTTCAGGGCAGGGTAAAATTCAGAAGAGAAGAGTCTAACAGGATGTTCTGCATAAGGAAGAGAGAACTGAATGTCTTTTTGGCACTGTGATGGATGAGGAGCTCAGCTACCGAGCCCTGAGTGCCCAGAGCCTCCCTGAACAGGCCCCAGGTGGCTGGGGTCAGAGGGAGTCTGGGGATGGCACTCTTCTAGAACAACATGCCTGAGTCCACTTTGGGTGTGGAAGCATGGAACCCGTGGGGAATATGCTTCCTGCTCCACTGGAGGGCGTGGCTTCACGGGAGGCCGCTGCAACATGGAGAGTGTGTTGGAAAGCGGGTCCTGATGCAGGACCTCTGAGGTGGAGCCTGCGTTCCTAAGTAGTGCCCAGGCGACACGGGCACTGTGTCCACGGAACACGCTGAGGTACTGAGGGTCCAGATGGGGACGGTAGCATTTCAAGCGCGGGCTGATCGCCTCTTAGACGTTACATCTAAGGCAAGAGGTGGGAGCCCCAGCCTGCAATCTATCAACCCCCTTTCCACACCCCTGCCCCGCCCACCCTGTGGCGTGGGCCCAATACAGCCCCACGGAAGGAGCCCGGCTAAGTCAGGTTCCTCTGTGACCGTGACCGTGACTGGGCCTCCCTGACTCTTCCTCCCACAGCCCCTCTTCTTCATGGCACTCGCCATAGTTTAAAGTATGTAGGTTCCCTTGCTTGTTCACTGAATTTTCTTGTCAACTGGTGCGCGTCGTCTATTCCCCACTTTACACCCATGGCCCATCGCCGTGCTCGGCCCAGAGTAAGCCTTCGGAGAAGAATGAAGGAAGGAACCAATGAGTGGATTTAAACTATCTCCAGGCCCCCTCCTGTGGTCATGTTTACCAGGAATTGGGGGGGTGGGAGCTCTCTCACTGCTGCAGCTGAGGGAGGGGGTTTCCCTGATCCCTCCAAGCTGGGGGGCACATGGCACCGGCTCCTGTGTGGTTCTGGAGCCTGGGAGGGGGCAGTTTCTGCGTGAGTACGAGGACGCGTGAACGCGTGCGTGTCAGATTCAGGCATTCTCAAGGGGGCGGAGGCCCTTCCCGGTTTGTGTGGATCTTCACCATAACTGGTCCCATTTGCGAGTCCTGCTCTGCCCGGGGATGAAGGACGTCCAGACAAGCTCAGCTGAGTGGGTGTAACGTGCTCCATGACAGTGGACACTTTCCACAACTCAAGCAGGGTCCCCAGGAGCCTCCTGGCCCTGGGAGCAGCGTCTCCTCTGTGGACGTTGAGATGGTGAGTGCAGTGACAGGCACAGCTGCAGGGGGCCGTAAGGGGCGGGGGGCAGGGTGCGGAAATCTTGCTGTACAGAATGGCGCCCATGGGAATTCAGACTTGACGTGAGAATTTACCTGATGGTCCCCAGGAATCTCGGAGCCACAGACAGAAAGCATGACCTCCTAGAGACACTGAGTTTGAAGGTCTAGACCCAGGCCAACCTGCCATCTTCAAGGGTGGTGGACAGACTCTTGAGTTGAGTGTGCAGTCAGGGGAAACTGGCCATCTTTACCAGGGAGGTGACAGGAAGGATCGTGGTTCGTCTCTGAGTTGCATTGAGCATTCGAATCAAGGCGGCGACCCAAGGGCTCGGAGCATGGGCAGCGGCTGGTGGGAGCCCTTCGTGTTCTTCTGTTCGGGGATATAGACAGAGGACCCACGCAGCAGTTCACAGACTCTTCATCCAGGGTCCTCAGGAGGGCATTCATATCCTGAGAATGTTTCGGAGCCCACATCCCGTCAGGGAATACCAAGGCTCAGGTCTGAAACTTGTTCAGTGTCTAAGAGACGTCTGGAGTACACGCTGTGCTCTAATAAATCCTTGTGTGCATCCTGGAGTCTGACACTCCAGTTGGTGGTACTTGGAGCTCTTAGATACCAGGATTCATGAGGTTCCCTCTGCAGGATGTGCAAGATGCCAGGTGTCGATGGGAAAATACACACACTCACGCACACCACATCACATCACACACACAGGTACACGGGGCTGGAATCTCCATGATGGAAGTTGGCTGTGGCTTGTACAGGGAGGCCTGCCTCTCCATGACCTATCATTCCTCACCTCCTGAGACAGGGTACCCGAGCCATGGCACACGGTTGAGGAAGTGTCAAGATTGGGAGTTATCAGACCTACAAGCCCCAGCTCCAAAGCAAAGCGGCGCTATCGAATTTCAAGCAGGTTATGAAGAACTCACCTCTGTAACTAAGTCCAGTGTCTATCCTAAGCCTAGGACAGAAAGTCTGTTAGATCGATTCAAAACCTTCAAAATCATTTCAACCGTTGATTTATATCCAGGGATTTGGCAAGTGGCCTTAAAATCAAAATTAAAAATAGCCTCTGAAATACCAGATGGAGAATGTAAGTTTATGCTTCACCCTTCAGACTGAGGAGTCCCCCTACCCTTTCCAGACAACTGGCAAATGAATTACTGTGTGAACCAGGGACACCTGCCAAGCCACCTATTCACATCCCAGTCGTATGTAATACGAAGCAGAAATGTGGTGACCCCTCTAGATGTCTCCCTTTGGCATTCAGGGTAATCCGTAAAACCGATGGCTTAGCATGGAGCTGGACTGACAAAAACCAAATATTCAAAATCGTGGGATTTTAAAATGAGCCCCACTACAGACGAACATTGAAGCCATAAAAAAAAAAAATGGCAAATACCTAGAAACATACTTTGAGGGCCTGGAAGGATTTTAAATGTGTTTACTTTTACACTGTGGAACTCAAGCTGTTCTCACAGGAAGATAAGCAAGGGATCCAAAAGGCTTCGAGGTGTTGGTCTGAGATTCTCAGATTTGTTTGAATCCTTCAGAGTAGTGACTGATGCATCAGAGACTAGAGTAGGTAAAGGGCTGTTGGAGGGACACAAGATCCCTCTCGTAGAAAGTTGCTAGCCCTGGAAAGGAATTTATCATGTCTACAAAAAGAGCATTGAGTAGTTATTGTGATCTTGGGTAAACTCCAGCCAGATGGTTTTGAGTCAGAGTTCACTTGTGTGCCTGTCCAAGGCTGCGTGTCCAGGAAGACTGTCACAGACTAGCAGATGTCACAGAGGTGGCCAGGCAACACCGTGTGCCTTTCCACATGAGTATCAGTACCAAGCCAGGAATGGGGAAGATTCTGGCTGACGCTCTAGCACAAGAAACAGAAAGCTTAATGGAGGGAGTCCCCAGGTGACCATCCTGGTTAGTCATTGAGACTTAACTTAGAAGAGAATGGGACAGATGTGGCAAAACGCTCTTGTACGTAAAGTTGGAACGATCTGTTTTCTGGGGACTGTTGCGTGCATGGTAAAGTTTGGCTTGGCGCTCACCGGAAGCCGACCACTTCCAGAGCCCCTGGAGTATCAGTGCCTGCCAGCCGGGCAGTCTGGCCCAGGGTGACATGACAGACAGGGACTCCCCTGCTTGCTGCCACTGTAACTCACCTGTCATGCAGATGGGAGAGACAGGGCTTATCAGGAAGGGGAGGGAAGAGGTCAACCTAATTGTCATGTCCGTCCCACTCAAAATGTTTAGTACTGTCAGTGGTCTGAAAGGAAGGGCTCAGACATGGTCCAAAGTCCAAGTCCTTTCTTTAACTGAAATACTGAGATCAAGGGCAAGAAATGCCTTGGAATCCCATTAGAATTGTCCAGGCACAGAGCTCCCTGACTTACTCACTCACTTCATTGAAGAGTTCTGTCTTGGCATCTGACAAAAAGTCTGCGAAATCCTCGCGAAAGCCCCTTCCCTCCATCCCCTCCTCCCCCTGCAGACCAATGGGTCTGACAGAACAAAGGGACGGGTTGTCCTCTGCTGGCGCCACCGGAGATGTCGAGAACCTCTGCGGCAGAGGTGAGGGTTTGCACCTCCTGACAGGTGTGTTTGCGAGGTCCCCCTCCCCATGGGAAGCCCCTCTCCCTTTAGTTCAGCAGAATCCCTGGTGTATGATGGGGGCCCAGCATTGAAGGTAGCCCAATCCTGCTCACCCTGAACCCCCCTCCTCTGGGATGCACACCCCACATTTCCCAGAGAACGAAGGGCCGCCTCCTGTGCGCCTGAGTGCCTCCTTCACTCTGAACTACTTAACAGAGTGTCCTTACAGGCTCACTTCACACGGAATCCCTGCACTCAGGGAATGTTCTCCCTGACTGTCGAGACCCAGGACGTAGCTCGGCATCTGGCATTTATCACCTTTAAAAGGCACAGTGACCATAGAAGGCACAACACCAAGAGGGACCCTCATGTAAATTCTGGAGTCTGGGCGGTGAGGACTCATCACTGCAGGCTCATCGACTGTGACGAATGTGCCACTCTGCAGGGGAAAGTTGATAGTGGGGAGGATGCATTGGGGGGAAGGGGAGGAGGGGGAGACAAGAAATCTCTGTACCTTTTGCTGTGGGCCTAAAACTGCTCTAAAAATTAAAGTCTATTTGCTTATTTTTATTTTTTTAAGTTTATTTATTTATTTTGAGAGAGTGGGGGGGAGGGGCAGAGAGAGAGAGAGAGAGAGAGAGAGAGAGAGAGAGAGAATGAATCCCAAGCAGGCTCCGTGACGGCAGCACAGAGCCAGACGTGGGGCTAGAGCTCACGAACTGTGAGATCAAGGCCTGATTCAAGACCGAGAGTCAGACACTCAGTGGACTGAGCCCCCCCAGGCGCCCCGAAGTCTGTTTGTTCTGAATAAAGACCGCATGGCCGGAGTTGGACCTCCTTTCAGCAGATGCTGTTGTGACACCCGCTGTAGCCGATGGTGTTTGGACTAACGTTTTCTTCATGTTATTCTTGCAGGGCGTGAAGAAGTTCGACGTGCCCTGCGGGGGCAGAGACTGTAGCGGGGGCTGCCAGTGTTTCCCTGAGAAAGGAGGGCGGGTAAGTCACAGCGTCACCATCAACCTCTCTTCCTTATACTTGCGCCTAAACCCAAGCGCCTTAAACCGCGTGATTAAGTCAATTGCGTACTTTGCTGAGAAGTTTAACACAGGCGTGTTCTTCCGTATCGGAACAAGCAATGATACGAGGCAAAGTCTGGTCAATTTATGCCACTTCCCGCACAAATTGAGAACAATCATAGCTTTCTTACACATCTTTTCTCTTATTAATTGTTACGAAGGGCGTCTTCTACTTGTGAGACTGTATATACACATGTGTGTTACATAAAGCAGACATGGTTGTGTCTCCCCCCTCACGGTATAGATATTCTGATATTCTAGAGGGCACAAGCATCCTGCCATGGAGAATAAGTCTCCCTTTTAAAATCATTCCACTCATCCCCCGAATGTCCTTTCTGTAGTGCGTTTCATCGGATGAGTCAGGGAAAAAAGGTCACCCCGCATCGGAACCCGAAATACGGACTGATACTGGGCTCCGTATGTCGAAGTGACTGGCTTTCCCGTTGCCATTAAAGCTGATGTTTGGGTCTTGGCATTACTGATTTCAAAAAGAGATTGTTTATATTTGTCTGTGTAAGCCCATTTTCGCGCGGGGACCATATAGCGTTTTATGACACTGAGTGTTTTTGAGGCTTCACGTCTTGGGATCGTGTTTCCCCGTGGGGCTCCTGCTCGTCCGCCAGGGGCCAGGTCGTGAGAGGCAGCTGGGACGTGTTGCTTGCATTCCCTTTTGCTGTGGAGTCAGATCTGACAGTGCTCCTCGGGCGTTCCAAATGCGTCTCCCCACCCCGAATCCTGAAGTCAGTGCTGACGGTCCCCACTCTCCACTCCCACACCCCAGAGGGAGGACGCGCCTCAGCAGAGCTCAGTGGGGCCAGTCTGCAGCTGGCTGGACGTCGTGCCCTCTCCTACCCAAGTCCCCTCCACAAGTCAAACATGTAAAATCTGTGATTGATAAGGAACCCCTTCACAAAGGTGCTGGTCTCACTACCGTGGGACGGACTAACCATCCTCTCAGGGCCGAAGACCGCCATAGAGGAGGCTTCTTGTCACTCGCCCAGAGCTTCTGTCCCTACATGCTATGTCCTTCATGAGTTATGGTCCTCAAGACAGTTGTTGCTGTTGTTGACTCAGTAAAGTTTCCTCTGCTTGGAATGGGGACATCGTGCTCTAAAAATTGTTAATCAAGCGAGGGATGCCTGGGTGGTTCAGTTGGTTAAGCCTCCAACTCTTGGTTCTGGCTCAGGCCATGATCTCACATGAGTTCACGGGATTGAGCCCCATGTCCAGCTCTGCACGGTCAGCATGGAGCCTGCTTGGGATTCTCTCCCTCCCTCTCTCTCTGTCCCTTCCCTGCTCTCACATGCGTGTGCACTCTTTCTCAAAATAAATAAATAAACTGAAAAATAAAAAAAGATTTGCTAATCAAAGATTACACATCAGCATTGAACAAGGATTAAGTATTTTTTAAACATATGGAAGCCATTTCATGAGATTGAAACCCCCTGGGTCCATTGCTATCGGTTTTCCCAGTGCCGCTTCCGGGTCAGGGATGACCATTGCCTGACGCAGAGCCTCCCCTCCCCAGGGCCCAGCCTGGCCCGGCCGAATATGGGCAAGGGGAAGATACATTAATGGTTTACAAATATCTGTGGGACTTGCCTGTGTAAGAGGGAATTCAACTCCAGAGAGACACTCCAGAGAGACTCTGCATTTTTCTCCACGTGATCAGCCAAACAGAACCCACACAGAGCAGAAGGTTACTTTTTCACTTTTTATGATCGCTTAATGCAGAACCAATATGGTAACATTTCCCATAACAGTTTTATACAAATTTTGTTCTTCGGTAAAGATAGTTTGTTCTGATTATTATTTTTTTAAATTCAAGGATAACTAACATACAGTCTCTGTTAGTTGCGGGTGTACAATATAATGATTTAACAATTCTACGCATTTCTCTGTGCTCAGTCCCCTTTATCTGTCTCACCCCTCCCCCACCCACTTCCTCTGGCGACCACCAGTTTGTTCTCTGTATTTAAGGGTCTGCGTTTTTTTTTTTGTTTGTCTCTTTTTTTTGTTTGTTTGCTCATTTGTTTCCTAAATTCCACATGAGTGAGCTCATACAGCATTCGTCTTTCTCCAGCTGACTTATGTCACTTAGCATTGTATTTTATTTTACTGTGCAGGACCATCTACGTAGTTATGTGCTCTTATGGAACGCCAGGGGTCTTCTCAGAGTGGTTATGAGGAGGGGGGATTTCTAAGGGTCCCTAGGTCTCTCTAAGTCAGTAAGTTGGCACTGAGAGCTTTTAATTTATCATCATCCCTCATCCACAGCATAGCCTGACAGTGTTTCTGTACGTGACCAAGTAGATAATTGACCCCTTCCAGTTAATTTGGTTAACGCGAGTAATCCAGAGCCCCGAGTGAGTTTGACCTGCCTCTAATTCTTCAGACAGATTATGATAACATTAAGATGAGATGTGACAGCTGTGTGAGTATTCCTCAAGAGACAGAGCCATGTGGTAGCCCACTTTGGGGCCTGGCCTGTGGGACCCACCACACGTAGCGTTCAGGCTGCATTTGCCCCCCTCTTCACACTGCCCAGCCCTCCACGCTGCAGTGGACCTTACAGATACAAGTTGGGTTGTCTTAGTCAGCTCCGGGGCTGCCCCGGTGACCCAGGTGTGCCACTGGATACTAGTCAGCAAGGTGATAGACAGCCTAATGGTCAATGGGAAGAAAAAAGTTACAGAGGAGAGAGAAATGGCACCATTTATCATGTTCTATGGGGTGAGCCTGTATTAGTGGAGATACCTGTTGTTAGAACAATTACGTCTACCTCATTAGTGTGCTTGCTAAGGCGCGGTACCCGTTTCAGTTCCAGAAGCCTGGTGTATGTACACTAAATACTTGTTAATTAACAAATTTACCCAGATGTGTTCCTGTAGACGGCAGGGCTATTTCTGTCTTACTCTCGGATTGATAATATTTTTTAAAAGTAATGTCATGCATAAAAATAGCAGTTGGATAGAGTCTGCTGTTAGAGAGCTGAGTGCATACTTTGTTCTTTCCCACAGCTCCCCCAGGGTCCCTTGCCATATATTTTCCCCACGGCACTTCTGGAGCACAGATGACAATGCCTCGCTGCAGAGCTCTGTGCTCCCTGGGCCCTGGGCAGCCCGGCCTTATATGGGCACAGGGTAGAGTTCACTTGTTCCTCACCATGGTGACAGCCGACATCAGAAGCTGTATGTTACTGGATAACTTTTGGACTCGAAGCAGAAATCACAAACGTACTGTGGATTCTGATTCCGAATGAATTCTCATGTTACCGAATGAATAAGCTCAGTGTGAAACGTGTGCAGCTTCCCCAGCCCTCGCTGGGGGCTGGTGGGTCATAGCAGAGAGAAGACTGTTTCTCGCAGGCAGGGCCGTCCAGCCTTGTGGAAAAACTATGCCGCCAGCTGCCGGGGTGTGGAGGGCAGGAATTGCGGCCCCACTCTTCACTCCCTGGGCAGAGCTGGGAGGTGTGGAGGGGTGCTCTGGGCCCTGTTCCCTAGTTCACACGTCAGGGAAGGAGAACGGTGACCTGGGGCGGGGGGCAGGGGGGTGGTAAGTGACCTGCTCCAGTGTGGTCCAGAACACAAGTCAAGTCTTCAGACTTCGATGAGTAATCTTTTGTGCCTGCCTCTTCCCAGATGGTAGCCTACATGGAGGAGATTCTCTGCGGATGGAAGGAAAGGACACAGGCCAAATGAAAGGGGTCCTGGCCCTCTCTCTGCATGAGTTAGGATGCTCTGGTCAGTTCTCCACCCTTCCCTTCAGTGGTTCAGTGAGGGAAGCAGAACTTTGAGAAAAGAACTGGTACTTTTTTTTAAAGTTTATTTATTTTGAGAGAGTGAGAGCAGGGCAGGGGCAGAGAGAGGAAGAGAGAGAGAATCCCAAGCAGGCTCTGTGCTATCAGGGCAGAGCCCGATTCAGGGCTTGATGTCACAAACAATGAGATCATGACCTGAGCCGAAATCAAGAATCAGACGCTTAACCGACAGAGCCACCCAGGCGCCCCTAAATGAATTGATAATTTATTGCTGTTTGAGGGTCTGTATATAAAATAAACTATTGGATACCTGGGTGGCTCAGTCACTTAAGCATCCGACTTCAGCTCAGGTCGTGATCTCAGGGACCGTGAGTTCGAGCCCCACGTTGGGCTCTCTGCTGTCAGTGTGGAGCCTGCTTGGGATTCTCTGTCTCCCTCTCTCTCTCTCTGCCCCTCCCCAGCTCGTGTTCTCTCTCTCTCTCTCTCTCTGAAAAATAAATAAACAAACATTAAAAAATACAATAAACGATTGTGTATATATTGGAGTCATTAAAAGTTGTAAGTCCTGACTCACCGATATCGTACAGGGTGACGGGCACAAAGGAAGCCGGCCAACTAACTTCTCCGAGCCCTCTGCCGCCAGTGGTCCTACGGTCACTGGCCCCAGACACAGCTGCCCAGCCCCTTCGCCTGTTTCTAGTCGTTTTACTCTTTCTTCCTTCATATATTTTATGTTTTTCTTTCTTTCACGGGGTGGAAGTCTGTTGGATGGAAAGCATTAGAGTTCATTTCTGTCACAGAACTTCCATCAGAACAGCGGGATCCACCGGGTGATACAAAAATCACTAGTAGAGACAACAGTGAGGAGAGCCGGTGAGGCATCCGACTCAACAAATAAAGACATCTTTGTCTTTGCTCATTAACTTACCCAGAGGTTGTGAAATTCTCAGGTTTTTCCAACAGAGGTCAGTTTTAATTCATTATTTCAGTTCCTTAGACAGGCTCGTGTTCCCCCCAGCCCTTTGACTTTTGACCATAACCTCAGGTCAGATAGCTTACTGCAGCTTTTTCATGGCATCGGCCTTCACAGGGCACCTGTTTCTCCAGACAATCAGATATTTTAGAGATTGGTAAGCACCAAGACGCTGTTAGGTCCAAATTGTTTGGAATTACGGAGATGGTCGGGCTGCGGTGAGAAAAAGAGAACCCACAGCTTTGGTTCCCAGAGCTCTGTCCTCAGCCCCTGCTTGAGGACATTGGCATCCCTGCCCCCCACCGCCACTCAGCACTCAGCCACGCGCTCGCCCCCCATGGGCCTGACAGCACCAACCACGGGACCAGAGATGAGCCCCTCGCGTGCACGGTAGTGATGGCTCGCACCAAGCTGTGTGTAGCTGCTGCGTGTAGCTGCTGCGTGTTTTCATGCAGCCAGGAGTTTCCCACAGTCTGCGGGTCCCCGGACTGGAGTCAAAGTATGAGTAAACAATTCTTAACCTCACAAGATTCCGTACGTTCGACAACGTAAATCAAAGTGAAAGAAACCAGAGAGATGCCGAGTGAAAGGGGAAGCAGGGAAGAGTGGACGGGGGACTCTGGCAGGGGGTAGCAGGGAGCAGGTGCCCTGCGACAGTGGAAAGGTTCATTGTCTTTGGCCACTTGCTGTCAGCTCAGAGGAGCAGCGACCAAGAGATGAAGGGAAGCAGAGCCCTGGCCCCCAGGGACAGGGGTAGAAGGACGTAGAGCAGCTACGAGCCACAGGCGATTGACAAGATCTTCTCTGTAAGGTGAGCTGCAGTCTTGCTGATAAGAGTACCTTCTATCCTGCGTTGCAGACCATAAACCTTCCCCTTAAATGTGAGTAGCCAGGACTGCAAAATACTATGGGATTTCTTCTCTGAAATGGCTCGCTACAAGTCTGAAAAGCGGGTAGAGCAACGCAGTGCTACGGAGAGATCTTCAGTTCGGAGCGTGTGTGCTGTACGTGGTCCACGCCCGGGTTTCCGTGGCAACGTGGCCATCACCTTTGCTCCCCGAATATGCTCACATGTGTGGGATCAGAACGTCGGTGCCGCTATGGCAAACGTCTGTTCAGACCAGCTGCTGTTTTCCTGGTACTTTCTCATGGCACACTCAGTACCTTTAACAGAAGTGGCCTCCAGGGGTGCCTAGGTGGCTCAGTCGCTTGAGCATCTGACTTCAGCTCAGGTCATGATCTCACTGTCTGTGAGGTCAAGCCCCCCATCAGGCTCTGTGCTGACAGCTCGGAGCCTGGAGCCTGCTTTGGATTCTGTGTCTTCCTCTCTCTCTGCCCCCTCCCCGCCCCCCGCTCTCTCGCTCCCTCTCTCGCTCTCTCTCAAAAGTAAATAAACATTTAAAAAAATTAGAATCCACCTCCAATGTTTTATGAACTATCACAATCCAGAAAAGACAACGAATTATTCAGAACCAGCCAGGACATGACCTGGGTGCTAGGCTTTTGTAATACCTGTCCACACATGGGTCTCACCTGCTTTCAAAATCGTGTGCTACTTTTAGCGTGCTGTTGGAACAGTGGTGTGGTTCTGGCTCATCTGATGCTACAGTAGCTGCAGCATCTCAATTACGTGGTTATTTTCTGCAGTGAAACTAGTATTGCAGCAGGTGTAGATAGGGTCCACCTAACTTGTAGATCACAGGTAGTGATGTGCTTTTATGTTTGCCATCATGAGAAAAACCCCGCTTCCTTTTAGCCATGGAGGTTGGTATGTCTTCAACACTCAAACATGCACTGTGTACCATCTACGAACAAGGCACTTGTCTAAGAGAAAGGGGTGCATGAGTGAACAGGGGGGTCCCCTGAACAGCAGGGGCGAAGACCCCAAAGTAAGGGTGTGCCCTGAGTGCTTAAGGGGCAGCAAGGGGAGACACTGGTGCAAGGCCAGGTCCAACAGTAAAGGTCAGGGGCGGCGAGAAGATTGTGTCCAAGTCTTAGGGAGATGAGAAACCATTTGAGGGATGTCCTTAGAGAAGTCATGTAACTTATAACTCAAGTCACAGAGCTCTTCATATGGGGAGGCTGGTGAGGTTCGTGTTTTGGTGATCTAGTCTACTCAAAGAAAATACCATGAAATAGTAGATTATACACAGCCGTAGTTGGAAACTAGAACTTGAAAACCAAAGTATTCGTTTGACACACAGCGATTACATACCTACCACACACCAGGTCCCATCTTGGCACCGGGAATACAGAAGTAAACAAAGCAATCAATATCCCTAATCTTTTGGAGCTTTCTAGCCCCGTGATCTCCAAAAGAACTTTCTGCAGAGATGGAAATGTTCTATATCTATGCTGTCCATCCTGGCTACTTGAGCATTTAAAATGTAGTTAGAGAAATTTTAGATTTTATTTAATTTTAGTTAACAAAAATTCAAACTGAATAGGTCCCATGGCTTCCATATTGAAGATCACAGTTCTAGGGAGTACAGAGGTGGAGAGTAGGAGAGACAATGAACTCACTGTGAATCTATAGGAATGTTCTAGATATCAAATCCTAGACAAAAATAAAGCACAATATAAAGTCAGGGTTTTGTGAAAGTAAGACCAAGATTGCAACTTGCTTATATCTTACTAAAAGCATGTTATCTCAAAAATATAGAGACCCATGAGCAGGGCACATTGGAAGTGGTGTCTGTACCGAACATGATTCATCACATCCTCGACCTTGCCCAAGCCTCAGGGAAACCTGCATTTCCAGCGTGAGCTCTGGTCAGGGCCTCCCCTTCTAGAAACTCCTTGTCTAGCTGCTTTGGTGCAGGAGACCTTTGCTCACCCAGCCCTCAGCTTTGGAACATCAGGCTATTCTCGCTGTCTTTCTGGCAAGATCAAGTAAGCATTTTGTTAAAGCAGGGCTTTCAGTAAACTGTGTCAAAACACATTAGTGGTGCAGCTGGAGAAGGGAGATACGGTTACGTGGCTCAGGCCCACTCCCCATTTTACCTGGCCCAAGATGGTAATTGTTTCATTTTGCAAGGACCATTATGACAGGTAGTCAGGATTTGACAGAAAACGGGCCCGTTGGGAGCGCATCCAAAAGGAAGAATACATTATTCAGATCGTAAAAAGACAAAATTTAATACCGCCTTGCTGAATGGATTCAGAGAACATCATTCTGGACAGAATCTCCTGGTTGAAAGTCAGTGCTTAGAGAAAACACATGTTTTCGTCACCATCGAAATCATCATGGTCTTTATCCCCAGGACAAACTATCCTGGGTTGTTTCCTACCAGTAAAATATGTTGTTAAATAATAGGAACCATGAAAGTCACTGATGAAAATTAACCACAGTGGTCGTGGCCTAGCATTTATCAACTTCAACAGAAATGGCCATGATACAACTGCTGATGGGGAGCAGATACTTGACAGATGATGGAGTCAGCAGAGAACACATTTGCAAGCAGGAGCGGTACATGTTCAGTGATGAATAATGAAGCATTGGCCCATCAGATGTCTTTAGTACCTGAGTGCAAAGGAAGAATTGTAAAGGTCTTCCTACTTGATTCATCCATTTCTCCCTCTTCCAATGAACACTGTACACAAACACACCCAAAAAATCACGTGGGCAGCTCATGCCACATTGCGTGGCACATTGTCGCCGCACTGTGGTCTTGAGTGTCCAGGTATTGCCCATGAAAGATGGCTGCCTTGGTGCCACAGACACCACAAATCTTCCACAAAGCGTCTGTTACTCTGGAAACACTGGGGGGAGGTGACGCCCACTATCTCGTTCTGAGAGAACCACACATCCAAACGTTCCCCTCGGAATTTACACCTAAATGCACAAAGCGTAGAGTAGACATTCTCAGAGCCCACGCAGAAGAGGGAGCCACGTTGAGAGAAAACCTTTTTTTTTTTTGTACATAGGTGGGTCTCTGTTCCCCAACCCTTTAGACCTTAACTGTGATCAGATTTTGTGTGTATGTAGAAAGTATGGTTTCTGCAGAAGCACAAAATTGGCCCTGCGAGGTCCACCGGCTGGTCGGAGCGGGTGGGGGAGCCCCCAGGAGCTTCCCATGAATTCTGGGTGGTGGCCTGAGCCAGTGGAAGCTCAGGGACCCAGCCCGTCCCTGCCAGCCTCTGGCACTTAGGGTGGCGACCCAATAATTAAGTGGGCGCTGGTCCAGAGCTGACCATCCTGGGGAAATGGCCTTTCATGGCTTTAAGGAAAATATCACATCAGTCCATAGCCAGGATGATGATGGTAGTAACGATTTTGTGTCTTGATTGAAAATCTCACACAGATGCCAATAGATGGCTGATAAACTGGGAGAGACAAATAAATATTTCTACTGTTCTAGAACCGAACCAAACCAAAGCTCTGCCTTCAGAAATCCTTCGTTTTTCCTACCTCCTGATGGAATGTTTTGACAAGTATAGCATTAAAGCATTTCCCCTCTCTGTTACAGAAAGAACACCAGTCTTCAAAGACCTTTGTTTTGTTTTATTCACTTCCAATTCATTCTAAGTAAACAATTGCAGGATTTCTGAAATGACCAGAGCAAGGCTGTTACCAAGCATGATCTGCTTTCTGAAAGCAAGTCTGAAAACAGAAATGTTTGCTCTGAGTTGGTCATCTGTCTACACAGGGGAAGAGAGGGCCTCACGTGGCCTGGTCTAGTCTTCGTGTGCCGAAAGCATGCGTGTCGCACCTGCCCACTGTGGTTTCGTCTCAAAGTGCTTCCCAAGTGAGCTATCTGACCAGGGGCTCCGTGTGCTTGCGTCGTAGTACTCAGACATCACACTGCTTCCATAGCAAAGAGAAAACCAGTAGGTCGCATGGCAAAGTTTTGAAAATACCTTTTGTTTTCTTCCAGAGATAGTTAAATAGTAACCAGAGAATAATGGCAGAAGTGACCAGACGAACTCTTCCTACACACACTTTCCTCGCTGAGGGGCCTTCAGAATGTGCTGCCGAAATGGACACATACTTGGGGGGTGCCCTGGGAAGAAGGAAATCAGGGTCATCCCATCTCTGCTTTGTGTTCTTCCTTTTAAATCAGAGGGAACCACCCTTGTCCTTCAAAGTCACAGGCAGAGATACTGTACTCATCACTGGCATTCGGGTGAGCAGAAGACCAATTTATTTCTGACAGCTTTTAGGCATTTCAAATTTTTCTTAAGAAACCGCCCAACCTGAGGTCCCAAACAGCCTGTGATTCTGAGCCCTCTGGCATCCCACCCAAGTTAGCACATTGTGGTGTAGACAACCAAATCATTCAAGTCGTCAGATGTCTGACTCATATGGGAAGCACAAAGCAGGCCTTCAAAAGGGCATATGTCCCCACTGATGAGAAAGGTCAAAATATCCCTGTCCCTTCCCTCTCTGTGTCCAGCCTAAAAGTTTAAATTCTGGAAGAATGAAGCAGGAACAGCCGCCCCAGTAACGCAATACAGACCTTGTATTGAGGACAGTTTCCTCCTGAGCCACTGTGAGGGCATTAAAAATCCCGCCATAGGAACAAAAGTTTTTGTATCCAAAACACTGTTGGGATGGATAATTCCTAAAGGATTGGAACCAGAAAGCGGTGGGGGAGACGAAACAAAATGGAAGTGAAATGGAAGTCATTAATGCTGGGCAAATAATATCTTTGGCCTAATAGTCCTCGGCTGCCTTGTCAGTGTTGATGTTTTTTATTAAATTGTTGTCTTTGCAAGGCACTGTAACTACTCTTCAAACCTAAAGTCTGTTTTAAATAAAGAAACAGAAGGACGAATGAGTTCTATGGTGAGCCTGGTCTCAGTAATAAAAATTAAAGCACTGGCATGTTTCAGCTCTGCATGGTAGTAATTATTTTCTTTTAAAAAAAATATACTTTAAGTGGCGATAATGGCATTTTTAAAGGCTTGTGAAGATAGTGCTCATATTTCAAAAGAACCCTAATGTCCAGATCAGTTTTTATGCATCGCACCCAGATTTAGCATCTGTCAACAAAAGTAGCGTTTCTCAGATTTGGTTAAAAAAACACGTTGCCAGAGCCTTTGAGGACGCACATGTCTGCAAGGAGATAGAACAAAATTAACAGAATTCTGTGATTCTCTGAGGAGCAGTTCTCTTTTTTATGTTGCTTTTAACATCTTGCTCGTCAGCCCAGCCTAGAGAGGAGGCAGGTCTCGTGCCCAAGCAGCCCGGGGGGGCACCAGGGCGAGACTCACGAGCAAGCTTGTCACAGTTCAGGCCACATCTCTGCAGTCTGAAGGAGGAGAGGACTGCCCAGGAGCCCAGACAATTCAAGCAGAACCCTGAAACATGAGGCCAGGCTTCCTGTGCTTGGAGCCTGGGGGTGAATTCCTCATCCTTTAACACCTGATATTTTACAAATATTTGTGTTTCTCTCCATAGAATGATAGAATTACAGGTGTAGTATGTTGACAAGTTTTGTCCCTGGTGTCACACCCAGGAAAAAGAGAAGAGGGCATCTGAGATTGATGGCAGCCTGTTCTGTTCTTGGGTGTTAAAAAAAAACAAAAAACAAAAAACCCCACCTCAGAGTAGATTTATATGTGTCCAGAGTAAAGCACATGTTAAAAACTCCATTAATGAAAAGTGTAGTATATTACTGCAAAAGAAAAGAATCTAAGTCCTAACCAAAAGTTGAACCAAAAAAGTTCAGCTCTCCCCCAAGATCAGAGTTTTCCTTTGAGACTTGCAGAGAACAGTGAGACCCACTTAAAGTTTCAAGACAGTAAGATTCATTCCGTAAGCTTCACTTAAAAGAGACCCAGTGGTCGACATACCACTGACAAGAAGTTGAATTGAGCCTGTTTGAGCCCCTAGGATATTTCTTTCTGTGCCTTGTGAACTTCACATTTTTCGTAAGAGTTGATCCCTCCTGTAGCTGGTGTTTTTCATGAGTTTGTTTTGCCCTGAAAGAGTGGATTTTGAAAGCAAGAGATGCCAGGACGGTGACATCAGCCTGCTTCTCAAGTGTTGTACAGGAGGTTAACTTAAGATCATCCTGGAAAGGTAGACTTAGTCTCTGCAAGTCACAGAAGAAAGTTCTGTTAGTGCCACAACTGTGTTATATACGTAAACAGTCATTTTTAAGCACTCAGTCAAACTAGAGGCGAGGAGAAAGAGGTTGAACTAAGTAATAGCATTAGGGTGTTTAATTTGAAATCCAAGAAGGCTGAGGTAACACATGTGCTATAGCATAGCTGTATGGGGAGTTTTGTATGAGTGTCAGCCATCATCAGATGACAAAAATTTGTGCCCTCGAAGAGAGCACTGTTGGACACTACTGACAAGTGGTTTGCCAACCAGAACCCCATCACAGCACATGAGAGGTGGCCCTGCACTGGGGTGTGTGCTGTAGTTGTTACCACCAGAGCTCTTGAGGATGCTGCCCTGGACAAAAGCTTAGCTTTGATACGTGCCCGTGTCCCTGCAGGAAGGAGCCCTCCCTTGATCGCACCCAAGCATACACACAAGCATGGATGCGCCAGATGTCAGTGCCCACACACCACTCCAGCCCAAGCCCCTCTGACCCCAGTGAGCTTTCCCTTCCTGCATCCCTTTACCAGCCCCCAGTCAAATCTCCTTCTCCCCCACATCTACTGATCTGAGCAGGATTATAGGAAAGCACACGATCTCCTAACCTTTTTCATATTAAACTATCATGTGTGGCATAAACTGGGTCCCTGACTTCCTGACCCATTGCTTGTGTGAAGATGGTCTCCTAAGTTTCTCCCTTTCCTCCTTCAGTCCTGGAGCAGCTGCCTGACCCAAGTGAGTGCTTGGAGCTATTTCCTCTCTGGATCTGCATGCTATGCTTCTGAACCCCACCATAAAATCCTGTCACCCCTTTGTTACCAAACACATTCTTGCATGGGCTCACAAGGGATATACTTCTCCCCCCAAATCCATTTTTTATGTAAGTTTTTTGTCACGTTCCTTTTTGGTTTTGCTTTTTGACTATCAGCCTTCCATGTGTAGAATTAATTTTTATTTTTTTTTTAATTTTTTTTTCAACGTTTTATTTTTATTTTTGGGACAGAGAGAGACAGAGCATGAACGGGGGAGGGGCAGAGAGAGAGGGAGACACAGAATCGGAAACAGGCTCCAGGCTCCGAGCCATCAGCCCAGAGCCCGACGCGGGGCTCGAACTCACGGACTGCGAGATCGTGACCTGGCTGAAGTCGGACGCTTAACCGACTGCGTGACCCAGGCGCCCCTAGAATTAATTTTTAAACCCCAATCCAAGGTTTTACTTTGATTGCTGTGAAGTTGTTACAAGATACAGCCAGCATTTCCGACTTGGGGATGGGGACACACAGGCGTTCTCCTGCCCCGGGTCTCTGTCCCTCCTACTTGTCCAGTACTGAGCTAATTCAAACACAGACATTCCATGAAGATGGCTAGTAACCAAAAAGGAGATTTCTAAATGTTAATTGCCGCTGGTATTTTTAGGACTTTTTATTTTGAGGATAGCATCGATGAAAAGGGGTATGTAGCCATCTGCATACCCTTGAGTAGAATAATCAGACTAAGGAAGTAAACAAAAAGAACTTTGTGGATGAAAATGAACTCCTTAATTCCAGAAGATTAAAAAGACTTCTTTAGTAGAAGGAAATAAAATTTAACAAAACGGTTGCCCTTCAAAAATGTCAGTTATCTTGGAAGGAAAGATGAGTAATGGAAATCCCATGTGGATCAGAAAGATGAATAGATTAGTCCCATGAAACTAGCATTGACAGAGGGCGAGGGGCCCTGTACCACCACCCCACACCCCTTTCCAGCAGACATGGGGGCCGTCTGAGAAAGCTTCCAGGATAGGATCATTCTTCTTAGAATTAACATATAAAAGATTCCAAAAATAACCCCAGGATTTTGAAATATGCACATTATCTGTGTGTGTACATATGCGTATGCACATTTACAGATTTTCATTTAGTGTATTTTATGTTTATTAAATACATATTTTATGTGTGCGTGTTTCCAGGAAAAAAAAGCATTTTGCTATCATAGAAAACCCTTTATCACATGCTCAACATGGGATTTTAGTTATTTTTAGCATTTAATCTTATCTCACAAATTGAAATGAAGTCTGGCATGTATTTTGAATACTCTGAAACTTTATTAGAATACACTATTGCCTTTTTACATTTGTCAGGCTTTTATATCAAACCTAGTCCTGATGTTCCTAAACTCTAGGCACAAGAATTGATTATTTTTGACAACATCAGGTATTTAAATCTGCTTCTCCTTTGGGTGTGAATATCCCCTGTCCTTTGGGAGACATGTTGGGGGGGGGTGTCACTGTCACAGGGGAGAACGCTAGAATCCAACTTTCCTCCTCTGGACTGACGTTCGCTGTTCCAGGAATTCATTGTCGTTCCCATCCCCACCCATATGCCCCAGTGATCTCTATATTCTGCTGGCTGTGCGTCAACAGGAACTCCCAGAATAAACCGGCAGGGAGTTGGCGCGCAGATAGGAAGGGAGGCAGGGGCTGGGGGCACAGCCAGGACCACACTCCCACCCCAGGCAGCTGGGGGGATTCCCTCACCTTCTGCTTTGTTTTTAGAGAAGGATGCTACATCCTACTCTGGGAGTTTCCAAGTGTCCTTACTGTATTTCACGGAAATTTAGAACATAAAAGAAACACGTACAGTTGGATATTTCAAGAAGTTCTGGACAAGGATGCCATTGATTTTCCCTGAGCCAGACACCCTGGGGCCCCACGGAGCACCGTGGAGGTGGTTCCTTTGGCAGGGGGGCCACAGACCCTCGCCCGGGGTGGGGTCATGCACAAAGAGAAACACTTTCCCAAAACCTCTCCACAGACGTTTTTTTGTCCTAAAAAAGATAATAACATTTCTGTCTCTGCAGACCAAGTCAGATTGACCCGTTTTTCCTCCCTGTGAATCGTAAGCTATTTCAGAATCAGTGAGCCTCCTTCTGACAGGTCAGGGCAAGGATGGGAAAAAGTGCCATTTTAATCAAAATAATTAGTGTTCTGTTGTTTGAAGTTCAGAGGCATCTTACTGTTTGTATGTAATTGTGATTCATTTCTAACATGCGCCATTTCTGGAAGGCACATAAGCTTTTTTTTTTTTTTTTTCATCTATAACGATCTTTTCTCCTATTACCAACAGAGGTAACCTGAAAAGACAAAATGTCCTATTTAAAGTACACTTATTCTTGCACTGATATTTTTCCACAATGCTTTAAGTCTCATCTTGTGGCCACTCTCGCAAAGCACATGAAATAACCATTAGTATCTTGTTCCATTTTTTTTTTCTAAATAGCAGGTGTTTCCTATGCCTTTTTGGCAGGTTTTGTTGTTTGTCTTTTGTTTGTGTGTCTCAATTTCCCATTGTCTGGGGTGTGCACAATGCCTGTTATGGAAGATTATTGTTCTGGTTCACATGGTTTTACTTCCAACCTTTGGTGTGCATTCCTGCCGTGTGTTGGCCACTATGGAGCAATCTACTCCATTTTTGAATAGCCATATGGTTTAGTGACTAAACATTTATTTTGGGATGCATAGTGTTTCTCAGAGGTGGGATGTCCACTACCTGTTTTTGCAACTAACAAAAGAATCCTGATGACCTAACCCTCCCCCCGCCACGGGATCAGCTAATCACAGATATGGAGCAGCCATCACCCTCAAAGCACTGTACTGAGAAATTCCGTAACATGTTGGATTTAAACAAAGGGCTTCACTCTCTCCTGTCTCTGTGTGTGGCTTCAGTACACCCGCGGGGTTTCCCAGGCTGAGAAGCATGCTTTCCCATAGAGCCACGGCTCACAGAGCCTTGCCATGCAGAGCTTGAGGACTCTGGGAATCTGCGGTACCCCTAAAATTCTAACTCTGCTGAATTTTGTATGAAAGTCTGTCACATCTTAACGCCTCCATCATTCAGCATCTGTTAAATCAGCTTCTTCCTATCTCTGTGATTTTTTTTTACCACTTTTTAACTGTAAATTGATGAGGCACGTGCTAAGGTGAGCGTCCCTTCTATTTTTACTCTTGTGGGTTCTAGAGTTCTTCAAGGACATAACGTAGCACTTGACAGAGATTTTGTGTGTCTGCACCATAGACTACAGAATTTGGAATAACTCCTCAAATTACCCAGCTTGAGAGTTTGCAACTGGACTGAAGTTTTGTTAATAAGACAGTTGTATCGTATTCAAATTTAGCACATGCTGTGCGTGAAAGGAAAACACAGAAAATGGGGCCCAGTTGGGTCACCGTGTGTTATGATGGTGCCCGGCACACACTGATGGCTTACGTTAGGCGAGGTGCTTGCTAAGTGTTTTGCATTCATTAATTCACAGTCCTTCCAAGAGCCTGTGATGTGGCCCCTGGTGTGTGTTGAGGAAATCAAATGGAGAACAATGAAGTGAGCTGTCCAAAGTTCCATCGTTAGAGTTGAGGAAACCAAATCAGAAGCCCATCCAGGAGCCTGTACTCTTGACTTTTCCTGAAGGGCCTCCTTTAAAATCTGGGTATGAGGTTGCACATTTGAAACTCAGTTGTTCCTAATTATCTTTTCTTCTTCAACCTATAATTTCTGCATCAACGATTTCTTTTTCTAAACAAAACCACGAAGCCAGAGAAGAAACAAAAATATATAAAGCCACAATTTTGTAAATTAAAAATCCATCCTTTCCACATCTGCTTGCGTTTATGCTCTCTCTCTCTTCTCCTCTGGAGGCAGCTCTGTTCCATGAATTGGCAGATCTCCTATTTGAAAACCAGCAGGCTCTCCAAATATGGCAAATGTTCTCCTCATTTCCCTCAGCACCAGCTGCCCTGCTCCCACCCGGTTCCGCCCCCCTGCTCCTCTCAGTGTTCACCCGCCCCACCCGACTCTTGTAACCTTGTCCTGATTACACCACCAGAGTTCCATTAAATGCATGGTTTTCTGTCCTCTTCGGAAGCATTCCCAAAGTTCAAGAACCCCCTGAATGGACTGGAAGTTTTTTAAGACTATTCTTAGTAGATCAAGGGGTGATATTAAGCAGCTCTGCCAATAAACCTCCTTGTAGCATTGTTCCGTCCCAGAATGCATTCATATAAGCCCTGGTTTTAAGCCCTTTTCCTTCTAGAGCCCTTTCACGTCGGGACCTACCTACTCACGCGGGGCCTATGGAAGACATCCCACGGTACAAGAAAATGCGGTGTCCGTGCACTGCAGCGTTCAGTCTGAGATGTAACGTGGTCTTCGTATGTGGGAGTGAGAAGGGCAGGTAAAAGTCTTCACTTTGGAGTCAATTTCCGGCTCTACCGCTTATGTCTGTAGACCCTGGGGGACTCACATATATTCCTTGGCCTTCAATTTCTTCCTCTGTAAAGTAGGATAGTAATACCCACCCGAGGTAGTTCGAAAGAGGTAATATTCTTCAATGCTTAAATGTCCAGTGTCTGGCATGCTCTCAGTGTTCAACAAACGGTGGATATTACTGTGGATGTGTTACTTCTCCCTGGCGTCCTCATTATCATGGAAAATGTGAGTCAACTATATATGGCGGGGGGTGGCTGGCTTTCTGGGTAAACATCCTTACGGTTAGCCCTGTGCTGTCAGGAGGGGTGGAACACCTGGGCCGCTGGAAACAGCAGTACTTGATCACAGGAAGAGCTTTCAAAAGAAGCCCCAGTGGCCACCTCTTCAGAGAATCACCACCCCCCCCACACACACACATACACACACACCTGGTTCTGCTTCGATCATGGAGAGATTCATCAAGTTGAGCTCAACTTGGTGAAGCAATACTAAAACTTCAGGTGATAGAAAAACATGTTCAAGAAGATAAAATTGGTGCCCCTGGGTGTCTCAGTCAGTTGAGTGTCCAACTCTCATTTTCAGCTCAGGTCATGGTGTCACGATTCGGTAGTTTGAGCCCTGCATCAGGCCTGCTTGGGATCCTCTCTCTCTCTCTCTCTCTCTCTCTCTCTCTCTCTCTCTCTCTGCCTTTCTCTCTCTCTTTCTCTCCCTCTCTCTCAAAACAAATAAACTTTAAAAAAAGAAAGTAAAATCCTCTTAATATATACTTTATAAAAATTAGACTAATTTATAGTTAATAGTTTCATACTGACATAATTTAAACGTATTACAAGTGTATTTAAACAAAGCTTTTGTTTGCAGAACATCTCTGGTTGGAAAAAAAAAGTGCACGTTGTCGAAATGTTTTCCTTGTTAGCCGTCAAAACCCAGACTGGAAAAGAGAAGGGTTTGCTCCGACAGAGAACAAACAGGCATGTGGGAACCCGGCAGAGACCTAAGCACGTCTTGCAAGAACGCTCAAACCTCTGTCACATTTTAGATGACTCTGGCAGAGGGGATAGCCCAGCTGTCTTGAATCAAACTATAACGTGAAATCGAGAATTTCAACAGGCTTCGTCAGGCCTCTGTTCCCTGCGACTAGTGCTTTCTGCGTTCTCTGTTGAAAAGTGAGAGGCATGCCTCTTGGGTTTTACCTTCGTTTATACTGGCTCTTTGCTCTTGAAGGATGAGTATCGGAGATTTGCTCATCACATGGTTTGCAAATAAAACATGGACATAAGGAAATATAGACAAGAGGAAAAAAGTTTTGTCCAAAGGAAAATAGACATGGAACGAATTAAGAGACTTTTAGGTCTAGAAGGAACCTTATCCCGCTAGGAAATGTCATCCGCAGGTGAGGAAACTGAGGCCCACCCTCATCTAGAGCCCCTCCTTCCGGGACTTCTGCACTCCCGGAGGTTCCCCAGGATGGAACAAGACTATAGAATTACAACAAATGAGGGGCCCCCGGGGGGCTTAGTCCGTTGAACATCCGGCTCTTCATTTCGGCTCAGGTCATGATCTCACAGCCGTGAGTTTGAGCCCTGCGTTGGGCTCCATGCTGAGTATGGAGCCTGTCTGGGATTCTTTCCATCTGCCCCACTCGCGCTCTTGCGCTCTCTCTCCCTCTCTCTCTGTTTCTCAAATAAAAAATAAGTGAAATGTTAAAAAACAGTTACAACACATCAGGCAGCCTTTTAACGTTGATCTAAAGAGCTGGGAGAAAACAGCAACCAAAGCAAGTTGATTACAAGCCACAAAAATGATCAGTATAATCTGTTTTACAAGGAAGTTATTAATGCAGATTCTGTCTGCGACAAAATTCATTTTGAAATCAGCCCCAGCAGGTGCATTCTGAGTTCAGTGTTCCCTACAGACAGCCTTTGTGTGCTATTTAGGAGATACGAACTATCGGAAAGACCAGGAAAAATATCTCCTATCTGATCTGCCCTGTCCTAAGGCGAGTAATTTGATCCCTTGGTGCGTTCCTTATCCCCACCGTGGTGACAAGACTGCTGTCTCCCAGGCTCACGGTGCACAGCCCTGTGCTGATACCAGTAGACAAAATCACAGATGAGAGCTGCTCATTTGTCCTGGGGAGGACCCTCCTGGTTTGCTCTCCAGGTTTGTGAGGGAGATAACAGAACCGGCAGCGGTGAGCCCGGGTATAACTACTTGGCCGTGATGTGTAGGCACACACCTAGGCCACAGGCATGGCAGAGACCTCACGTGGCTGCACCAGACATTCTCACCCAGCGCAGTTCTGCCCCCCAAGGGACACTGGGCAAAGTCTGGAGACATTTTTGGCGTCACAAGCAAGGAGAGGGTGTTCCTGGCATGTAGGGGCTGGGGGTGCCGGGAGCACCTGCCGCGAGGGGCAGTCCACGGGAGACAGTTATCTGGCCCAAGCGTGGTGGGCTGGAGCCCCAACGAGAGAACGAGTGGCCACGCACCGCAAGAGCCCAGGACGGCCCCCTTCCCATCTCACTGCTCATTTCAGCCCTCGTTTCAGCAAATGTTTGTGTGCCCTACTGTGCACCAAGCCCCGGGGGTAGGGACAAGAGGGGGCTTGCAGAGTCCCTGCTGCAGCAGTAGCTCTGTGATGCCTTCCTGCTGGCGCACCCCCAGATCTGAGTCTGGAGGGGCCATAACGGCTGGGCCACGGAGCCCAGAGCCAGGACACTGCGGTCAAATGCTGCGTCCCACGTGCATGACACTTTGCTTCCTCCCTTGGCACCGCTGTCTCAGGCCTGGAACAGAGCACGTGTGGGATGGGGGACGCAGAGGGCCTGCTCCAGGGTCGGGGTCCTGCTTATGCAGGAGGCATGGCCGAGCTCCATATTTGCTGGAAGGAAACGGCCGCATATTAACCTCATCTGCCCACAGGAGCCTCTCGCCAATCTGTGCACCCCCCTGCCCGCCTCCTCCCTCTTCTCCGGCCTCAGTGGCGCCCCCTCCCTGGTCACCCTCAGCTTTCCTTTGTTATGAACCCTTAGCAGGCCAGCCTTCCTGCCAGCCTCCCCGGCTTCACACCCTCCTGACACCCTCTGTACTCCTGCCACGCCTAGATTACTGATTGAGCTAGACTTCTCTAAAGAGCAAGTTTTGGGGCGCCTGGGTGGCTCAGTCGGTTAAGCGTCCGACTTCGGCTCAGGTCATGATCTCGCGGTCCGTGAGTTCGAGCCCCACGTCAGGCTCTGTGCTGACTGCTCAGAGCCTGGAGCCTGTTTCAGATTCTGTGTCTCCCTCTCTCTCTGACCCTCCCCCATTCATGCTCTGTCTCTCTCTGTCTCAAAAATAAATAAACGTTAAAAAAAAATTTTTTTAATTAAAAAATAAATAAATAAATAAATAATAAATAAAGAGCAAGTTTTCCAAGGCCCTAATCCTGCGGGGGGAGATCTGCATTCAGCAGGGGACCTATGAACCCCACTGAGTTTCTTAAAAGGCAAATTTTGAGGGGCTCCTGGGTGGCTCGGTCTTGGTTAAGCTCACGATCTCACGGTTCATGGGTTCAAGCCCCACCTCGGGCTCTGTGCTGATAGCACAGAACCTGCTTGGGATTCTCTCTCTGCTCCTCCCCTGCTCCCACTCTCTCTCTCTCTCTCTCTCTCAAAATAAATAAACTTTTAAAAAGGGCAGATTTTGAAAGAAATCTGAGGTGCTTCTGTTTTGAGGGTTGGGTGAAGCTGATAAGTTTCATTGTTTAGGTCTTTTGTTTTTCCAACAGCATGGACATCATGTATTAGTATCATTTCTTATTTTATAGAAATCTGTTAGAAGGGACTTCTCTGCCTTTGCCCAATCCACAGTAATTGTAGTTACTCGTCTCTACAGCTTTAATATTTTTTATTAAATATTAATCTTTTAAATGTCAGCATGTTAAGTATACGTGTATTTGAACGTGTGCTAGCTCGTTGGAGCCTCGCACTACCTTAGAGGTGAGACCATCACCTACACCTGCCCACACGCACTTGTGTGTGTGTGTGTGTGTGTGTGTGTGTGTGTGCGCGTTTAAGAATGGAAGAATTTGTACCAGTATTTCTGGTTTCCTTTCCCTTGTGCCCCCTGCAGCAGAACCAAAGCCCCCTAGCCTTACTCACATAAACATCTGAATAACCAATGGATTCTTTAAAAAAATTAAGTCTTCCTAAACCTTAAAATGCTGTCGTTCCTTAGGGGAAAGAAACGACGGGTAAGCCAGTTCATCAAGAGTGACGGGCTGTCAACTCCTGTCACACGTCTTACTGGCAAGCGAGTCCTTAGAACAAGTGATCCCCACCCGCCACTGAACACCAGACAGGGCTCAGGGACAGGTCAGAAAATGAGACTCAGATAACCAACTGCTTCTTAACCCCCCTGGATCTGCATCCAGGAATCCACTCTTTGTCCAACGGTCAGTGTTCGGGTCCAGCCCGGGTTGGAATTGGCCTCAGCCCTCATCAGCTGTGGGATGGGCCCCAGCGTGCCCGCTGGGAAAACAGAGACATGAATGGACACCCCGAAGAGGTAAATGGGGTGAGGTGTATAATACACACAGCCAAGGGCCAGCCCATCTTTATCATCAGCTTACGGTTATCGTTGTCACTCTTATCCTCATGCCAAGATTTTATAACATCGCTGCTTCCGCTGAGTTGTGATTCCTCCAGGAACTTGATGCCATGCGTGATGATTTAGTGATTTCAGTGGGCCACAACCACTGTGTTTTCCACTGCCACATTCGTCATGGCTTCTTTGTGTCCTGCCGCTGGACGACCCCACTAACAGCTCAGGAAGTAGGAGCCGGTTAGCCGGTCTGAGAGGGTTGGCACGCAGGAAATCATACATCAGGGAGAGAATCCCTTCCCTGCGTTACTAAGCCTGTCTCCATTTCACGTGTCTTCAAGCAGAGCAGTTATGGTGTGATCGCCTATGGGAGGGCCTCTGTTCTCAGGAGCAGCTGCACGCACCATAGCATCCTTGCTGGTGAGCCGAATGGAATACATTCTTTCCATAGCACATTTTATTATTTTTTTTAATGTTCATTTATTTTTGACAGAGAGACAGAGCACGAGCAGGGGAGGGGCAGAGAGAGGGGGAGACACAGAATCTGAGGCTTGCTCTAGGCTCCGAGCTGTCAGCACGGAGCCCGATGCGGGGCTCCAACTCACCAGCCATGAGATCATGACTTGAGCCGAAGTCGGACGCTTAACAGACGGAGCCTCCCAGATGCCCCTCCACAGCACATTTTAAAAGACTTGAGGGGAAAACATGAGACTTTCATTTCTACCCACGTGATCTGGGCACACTCCTTAATAGCTCTGAGCCCTTCTTCTCCATCTATAGAAGTGGAAATTAAAATGGTCACCCCACAGGTTTGACGTGGAGATTAGAAATGACATTTATAAGGCAACTACGTGCCATGTAGGATGGCTAAGTGCTGTGTCATTCTTCCACCTTCTTCATCCAGCCCACAGACATAAACAGAGTGCTTTGTGTGTAGAGTACAGCAATTAAAAAAAAAAAAAAAGATATGGGTAAGATTCTTACCCTCAGGAAGATCACAGTCTGGGGCAGAGAGGCAGGAGAGAGCAGAGAGCAAGCACATCTAAATTATCACAAAAGAATGACCAAGGCCCCCCATGCTGGCCTTCTGGGTCAAGGGCTTTCAGAAAGGTGTCCATTGAAAGTGAGCCAAGGTCAGGTGTTACATGGATAAATGTTTATCCAGAAAAGTCACCTAAATAGATTCTCTCAATACTCATATATAACAGGTGCACTGTCGTAAGTGGTATTTTCTAAACATCAGAAGCCCTGCCTCCTTGATGGCCAAATCTGTACTGCCCAAGGTCTTGAGAGCCACTCCTTAAATCCATCTGATAAGAAAAACCATGATATGCTCATGGGCTTTGTGCTTTCATTACACCTGTCCCTTGGCATCAGGAAAGCCTCTGGAATCTGTGGGGCAACAGTACCCTTTCAGGCAGGCCGACTATTGGCCAAACCCCGCACCTGTCCACCGGCAATCCCACACCGGGCGCGGAGGGGGCCGCTGGCCATCGGTGGCACTGAGCTGCAGAGGAACTCAGGGCCGGTGGAAGGGCCTGCACCTGTTTCTAAGTATAGATGCCTTCCGGGACCTCAGTTTTGCTTTTTCAGAACACATCTCAGTCCATGAGACTCAGAGGCAAGTAATGAGGCCAAATAAGTAGGCTCGTGGCAGTGAAGTCATGATCTCCTTTTCTAAGGCCCGGTCCTGAGGCTTCCTCTTTCCCAGGCCCTGGCTTTGAAAGCGGAGCCCCAGTGCAGGTGCTCGGCTCTGCACACAGAGCCAGCACACCGCTCTTTCTGCAGATCCCGGAACTTTGTTCTGGACTCAGCTCAAGGTCGTTCAACGTTTATTAGAGAAGCAGCACTTTATAGTGTAGAGACTTAGGTGCAATTATAATATGTATGCCTCAGGGATGTTTATAAAGCTCCCATGTTGATCGCGTGGCCAAAAATAGACTTTTTGGTATCCCTTGATGATTACGTTAAGGAAACCTGACAGTACAACCTTTAGAGTAAAAGACCAAAAATGGTCAAGGAGAAAACTTAGAGGCAGGTCCTGTTGAAGCTTGACTTGAATAGAATTCCTCAGACTGTACCCTGGGAGGCCAAATATAAGCTGTAAGGGAAGATCTATACGCAGCGTGAAACCCCGGAGCAGGACTTAATAACAGACGGGGCGGCACAGCCTTCCCTGACGAGGCCGGCCAGCCGGGCTCCTGCCCCCACCGGCCGGGAAGCCGCCGCCCCTTGGAGGAGAGATACTGGACTTTTCCTGGCATCCCGAGTGCCGGGCGCGGCTCGGTGCTCCAGACACTACTTGAAAAGGGAAGGTTTCAACTCCTGGCACCGTGGCCTTGCCTCTGCCCAAAATTCAGGGTTTATTTTTACTCGTTGAATGAGAAGGAGCTGAGCCCTGTGCTCTGTCATGCTCCGAGCGGCTGCCGCCTTGGAGACCACAGAGCGAGATGAATGCCGTTGGAAGGAATGTGTTTATAGAAGGGGCAGCTTTTATCCCTCGGAGAGCAATGCGTTTTGACTTTTAACCTGGCATAAGGCTCCCATGTGGTGAGTCAGCAAAAAACAAAATTGTTTCCCTTTCACATAAACGGGGGTTTGATTGGCTCGCGGGCCGTAGCTGTGCCCGTGTGAGGCACAGACTTGCTCTGACGTCAGACGTTGTGCATGATAAACCGGCGTGGTCTCCACGGCTTCCGGGACTGCCCGTGGCTCCCCTGTGGGTCTGTCGTGCCTGCTGCTCCCACGCCTCCCTCATCCCGGTCCCTCTGCCCTGCCTGCGGCTGCCTTGCCTGCCTCACCTCTGCAGGTGCCTGCTCCGCCCACCTGCCCAAGAGGCAAGGGCCCCATAACTAGGAGCCCTCGGGGGGGGGGGGTCCCACTGTCCCTCTCTGTCATCTCACGGTGTCCTGGCGCATGGCCCCCGGGCCCTCCCGCCCCGCATATGACATCTCCAGCTGATGTTGGCTCCAGCAGGACTCCGCCCCCACACCTGTCCCCACAGGCGAGCATCTTCAGGGAGACCTGGCCCCATCCAAGAGTGAGAGGAGACACCACTGGCCAGCATACAGGGTGGAATTGAAACCTGGGTGGAGAAGGGGCTAGAGGAGCCGACAACGTCCTAACGTTCAGTTTAGAACATCCTATCACTTTTGTGTCCCGCGAAGCCATGCATCGCTTAGGGGGCACTTACGGTCGTGGAAACGCCACCAGTCTGTAGCCGACATCATGCTGTGGCACTAGCACGTATGCACATACACTCACACAGATTTGCACATGGACAGTTTGGACTGAAGCCACCCTTCATGACCACGCTCTGGTCACATGGTAGCGAGCGACCGCGTCAAAGCTGGGCATCAGAGCCACACGCGGGGCTCTGCAAGAGAGCCCACGCGGGGGCCCTCGGCCCATTCACCTCCACCTTTGTCCCCTGTTTGAGGGAAGGTGGTGGAAATAGCCCGAGATACGGACTCCTCTCCTCCGCGTGTCCTCATGCGTACATACATCTCGGGGAGCGTGACGTGTGCTTCCCAAGGTTTCAGCCCCAGGAGTCAAGCCCGACCCCAGGAATGGGATGCTGCTTCCTGGTCCTGTGCCTCTCACTCCAGCCCCCAGAGAGGAGGACCGGCCATATCTGGTCTACACCATCCTCCTTGTTCATTGTAGAAGATGCTTTTTGCCTGAAACATTTCTAAAGCAAAAAAAAAAAAAAAAATTCCTACTTTCCTACTAACCCAAACCTCTCAAAGGTCCATGTTTAATAAATACGTGTAGTCGACAATCCCATGTACTTGGCCTAACCAATTCAGTTTAGTAAGTGCTTGCTTTGCTTGGCATGGAGTAATTTGGAGAAGAATCTGTCGGCATTACCATGTCACCCGTCTGTTCACAAGTGCGTATCGGGCGTGTACTGTATGCACAGACTGCAAGGTGCAAGGATGAGCATATTCTGAAGACGCAACCACCCCACTCAAGATTTGTAGTCTGCTTGACCTCGGGGGAATCCCGGGAAGACTACTGTGGCAGGTGGGTGGCTCTGCTGTCTCCACGTGTCTCCTGGGGTTACGTAATAACCTGGACCAAGAACCCTGACGTCTCGAACGTCAAAGCCAGAGGGACCCCTGACACCCTCGAGCCTGCACTCAGGTTCTGCGGGTGAGAGCCCAGCAGACAACGCGGTGCCCCCAACCTCGTGCCACAGGTTGAAGACAGAGCCCGGTCCAGACTCACGTCCATAAGTCGACGCCCCGCTAAATCGCATTTCAAAGCTTTTGCGTTAGGGTTCCCAGTTTTACGCTTTGTAAGTCCGCGTATAAACTCGGCTGCGGTTACTCCACTGGCAGTCGCAAACCATTCTTTAGGGATCGGAGAGCCCATTCTCATGCCCTTGGACTTCCTGATGCTCATTCCGGATGACACATTGTCGGGATGCTTTCCCCAGAGGGATCCTATATGTCAGGGCTGGGTGCGGGGCCTGAGAAAGCACAGAGCGGCCTGCCGTTAGACCTGGGTGAGTAATCCCCTCGCCGGACGGCTGCGGTGGGCGGGTCTTGTTCCCATGGCATCCCGGGCCTTTGCGGTCACTGCCAAATTCAAGTTACACTCCTTTCTGACATGGAAATCTATTTTCCAGATGGATGTCTATCAAGCAGGAGCTACATTATTTGTATCCGATAGTGTCTTTTCAAACTATTCGATTATGTGGGCTGTAAGTAAATTATGAAGACTTCTTTTTATGATACATCCTCATTCACACACATACAGAAAAAGTACTATTTTTTTAGTAGTGATGTGGAGTTGTTTTTGTTACTTTTGTTATCATTTCAAAGAGTCTTGTTGGCAACTATGCTTCCAGAATGCCGGCCTGGCTGCACCCATCACACTCACTCATTAAGAAAATAGCTGTAATATCTCCAGGGCCTAGGAGCGCCCATCCTGCCAGTGGGAAATAGTGTGACTTCAGGTAGCAAAGCCACTAGAAGCATCCATTTCCAAGTTAGCAAAGCAGGGACAGTCAGAAAACCTTGCCAGGTAGAGGTCACCAGACCTGGCCGTTCTGGGGGCGCCTTTCCACAGATGCCTGTGGCTGCTTTGCTGTTATCGGTGCAGGATGTTTGATGATGCTAGTGATCCACTGAGTTAAAAGAATTTCCAGGGAACTAATGATGTGTCCCTTGTCACTCAGAATGCTTATGAAGTTGAAATTGGCTCTACCTCTCACTGGCTGAGTGGCCGTGAGGAAATCCCCCGCCTCTGTCGGCCCCACGCTTTGGCTCTGCAAGACGGAATCGAGATGTTGTCACAGAGTTAGCGGTAGATGACGATCTCCGGTACCTGGTAAATGATGGCGACCACGTGCCCCTGTCCTAATGTGTGGCCACCGCCGTCCCCCTCGTGGCCCGTTTTGCCCTCCGTGGACTGCGTTGGTGGGCCTGGTGTGGTGGTTCTCTCCAGCTCACTGGGTCAGTCTCAGTTTGCTCTTCCTCAATATTTACCCTGAATTTCTCAATGCTCCTTATGCCTCCATATGTGGTGAGAATCCTTGTGTGCACTTCTTCCAGAAGCTTCTCTCTTCTGGCTACCACACATTCCACTCCCTCCCAGGGTGAATTTGGAGGGGGATAGAAACAAGCATCTGAGTCTTCGACAGTAAATGACAGGAGGTGAAGAGCCTCAGATTTGGGATTCCAGAACAGGGAAGGGGCTGAAATCAACACTGAAAGTCGGGATCAAACATTACAAGATTTGAGCAAAAAGAATCAGCAGGAAGAGAAGTCAGCCAGCGCCTTGCGAGGAAAGAGCCCTGCAAGGAGCCAGTAGAAGAGCCCAGAGAATGACTTTCCTAACATGCTCCCAGCTTTGTTCCAGAGGACCCGCTGCTTGGATAAACGTGTCAGGGCTGTTCCCCATGTCCCAGGTTCAGGGGAAGGTAGGTTCCAGGGGGTGGACCAGAACTGGGCCCTCGAGGACCGAGGGAACGGGGGCTAGGATTCACTGGGAGGGGCCACAGGCCATGTCCCAGATGCGTGGGGCTCTCGGAGGCCGTGTGCGTGTGTAGGCGCCTCGTCTGCGGAGTGTTCGTGAAGTTTCTGCCCAGACGTGAACTGTGCAGCGGATGCCCCGCTCCGCGCGGAAGAAAGGCCATGCTGCGCATTCCCGTTTCCCTGTGGGACGCCGAGAATCCCTCCCCACAGCCCGTCCCTCCCGCCTTGTCTAACTGTGGTCAGCAGTAATTACTGCATATTTCCTGTCCTGGGAGCCATCTGCTCTCCTGTGGCGCCCTCCCAACTCCCTCTTTCTCCAACTACAAGTCAAGTCCTGGAAGACAGACGTGGGGCTTCTGAGACAGCTGAGCGCCAAGAAAGTAAAGCTAAGGGTGGGGGCGCCCGGGCGACTCAGTCGGTTGAGCGTCCGACTCTTGACTTGGCTCAGGTCACGATCCCAGGGTCATGGGATTGAGTTCCGCACTGGGAACTGCTTGGGATTCTCTGTCTCTCCCCCTGCCCCCTCCTGCTCCCTCTCTGTCTCTAAAAAAGAGAAGAAAAGAAGGTAAAGCTAAGGAGTGACTGTGTGCGTTCACGAGTCCTGGAGTGGCTATGATCGGGATCACCCCACCCACACCCCATGTAGAGAACAACGGGAAGAGTCCCAGTCGTGAGGAAGGAAGGAAAGGACACCCGGCCTCGGTGGCCCCTGCCTGGGACATGTGACCTGCACATGACTCTAGGAGCCCTGTAATAGCACAAATTTATGAGAATGGTGAATAAAGCTCATCTTGTGTGATTGTCTTTTTCATGTCTCTAACAAGCTCATTTAAAAACCTGGGGGGTTCAGTCGCTCAGGATTCCAACTTTGGCTCAGGTCACGATCTCGCGGTTTGTGAGTTCAAGCCCTGCATCGGGCTCTGTGCTGACAGCTCGGAGCCTGGAGCCTGGTTCTGATTCTGTGTCCCCTGTCTCTCTGCCGCTCCCCTGCTTACGCATGTGCACGCTCACTCGTTCTCTCTTATAAGTAAATAAATAATAAAAGACTCTCAAAGGAAAAATAAAATTATCTAACCGCACCTACCACTGGCTTGGTTTCTTAAGGCTGGATTACTCTTCCAGCCACGAGTAATTTCCAAAATTAAATGGCAGTACTTGGGTGTGGAAATTATGTGAGGATTATAATTTTACGACTGTCATTCAGTGTGACGCAAGCCTTACGTAAAAACGAAATGACGTTTCTGTTGAATTGCCCTTCAATTCTCTGGGTAAGGAGGTTTTTACTGTTGGATTTTAGTCACCCCCATTTCAGTTAGACTTTGTGCCGTAATTCTGGACCATTTCAAGAGAATCGTACTATTAAGAGTTTTTAGAAAAGAGACCTTTAATGCATGACTCAGATATAATGAGAGGCAAAATGCCTCTTCCCGGAACTTGACTGTGGGACCCGTGGCTGGTGAAGGGCTTCCTGCAGAAGGCAGTGACGGTGGAACCCCACAGGCCCGCCCGCATCCTTAATGGTTCAGGGAGACGCTGGAAGGATGGGGGGAGAAGCCAAGCCTCGACCGCCCGTGCTGTAGCTGATTGACTTGTGTCTTTAGCTTGGGTTTCTTGCACACATCCTCGGGGGATCTCCTAGCCCCCGGACGAGGGGGCGCGGGGGTCCTAATTTACCGTCATTATAGAGCAACAGCAGACACGTGGACACTGCTTTCTTTGCTCCTGGCAGTGCTTCACGCTTTGCACGTACTCACTCCTCTGCTACACCAACCCAGGGAGGCAGATTGCTCACTTCCACCTTCAGATGAGGAAACGGAGGCACAGAGAGGCCGGCCTGCCCAGGGTCAACACTGCTGTCCCAGGCTTTCCCGCTCCAGAGCCCGTGCTGCGAACCGCTGCCTTCTGCTGCCACTGAGTTCATGAGATACTAGCCGTGTGCCCACCGTCTCCTCCCAGCCCCCGCCAGCAGTATGAGGCACCACAGAAACGCAAGGAAAAGGGGTCCTGCTCCTCCAAGAAGTAAGCATACGGTCACCTAGGGAGCAGCAATTGCACCCCTACCTATGCGCCCGGGAGAATTGAAAACAGGGCCTCGAGCAGCTGTGCGTAAACCACATTCCTAGCGGTGCTTTTCACAGTCCCCGAAAGCTGGGGACGACCCAGGAGCCCGCCAGCGCGAATGGGGACGCAGAGTGTGGACATCCACACGCCGGAGCGCTCTTCGGCCCCGCCGAGGCGTGACGTGCGGACACACGCGGCCCGGATGAACCTTGGAAACAGCAAGCCCCGCGGAAGGGGCCGGCCACAGAGGACACGTGGTGTATGCCCACGCTCACACGTGGAATGTCCAGAGCTGGCACATTCTCCAGACAGAAAGCAAACTCCAGGCTACGGGGGCCTGAGAGAGGGAAGACACAGGCGGTGTTGTCCCACGGGGGCTGTTACGTTTAGGATGTCAATGAGCTGTTGGCTGTACAACATTGTGAGTGTGCTCAATGCCAACAAACGGCACGCTTCAAACGGTTAAAAGGGTAAGTTTTATGTAACACACAGATCACTATGATAAGAAATAAACGGGGGGCATCTGGGGGGCCCAGTCGGTGAAGTGTCTGGCTCTTGATGTCAGCTCGGGTCATGATCTTGCAGTTCGTGGGACTGAGCCCCGAGTTGGGCCTGCTTGGGATTCTCTCTCTCTCTCTCTCTCTCTCTCTCTCTCTGCCCCTCCCCGACACATACGGTCTCTCTCTGAGAAATAAATAAATAAATATTTTTAAAATAAATGCATGAAGCTTAGAAAGCACAAAGAATTATGATTCCCATCCTGAGGAGCTTACAGTCCATTAAAGACACAGAAAATTAACACATAAGAAGGAAGGGCACAATCGCTGGGAGTCTGGGTAACACAGATGGGTGGAACAGAAGTCCCTTTAAACAGCAAGAGTCTGTGCTGGAGGCCTCTGTGCGCACCATTGCGGCGGGGGCTTGGCCCTAGATGACCTTGACCAGAGTGCATCCCGCCCATGGGGCTGCATCCTGAGCAAAGGGCCAAGGGCAGGAAGGAGACAGGCCGAGTCTGGATAGAGGACTTTCCGTGCAGCGGGAAGGCTCTGCGCAGGGCGGTGGGGGGCCACCGCAGGCCTGCTGTGTGGCCTGACGTGCTGGAAAGGGTGTTTGAAGGAGCCAGGTGTAGTGATGGGAAGGCTGATGACACAGTGAGATGGTCCCGAAAAGAGTCACGCGGCCAGCTGAGTAGGGCCTAGACGAGATGGGGTGTTGGGCAAGGAGGGAGAGGAGCCAAGGAGGTCTGGTGGCTGGTCAGCAGGGGAAGTAGGGCCAGGAGGTGGAGGAAAGAGAGGAATGTTTGAAGACAGAAGGACTTTGGTCCTAGGAGGAAGGCAGTGGCTCGTGCCCCAGGTGTACCAGGCGGGTGTGAGCCCTGAGCAAGGAGCAGGCGGCCAGGGGCCTTGCTGGGGGCCAGAGATCAGCCTGTGCGGGAGGAGGGAGGCTTTGTGCAGGGCTCGGCCTCTCTGAGAATGAAAGGAAGCCACTGATGGGGCGCCTGGGTGGCTCAGTCGGTTGAGCATCCGACTTCAGCTCAGGTCACGATCTCGCGGTCCGTGAGTTCGAGCCCCGTGTCAGGCTCTGGGCTGATGGCTCAGAGCCTGGAACCTGCTTCCGATTCTGTGTCTCCCTCTCTCTCTGCCCCTCCTCTGTTCATGCTCTGTCTCTGTCTGTCTCAAAAATAAATAAATGTTAAAAAAAAATTTTTTTAAAAAGAAAGGAAGCCACTGAGTACTTGTATTTCAGGCCCCCATGACCAGATGGGCTTTTTTAAGGATGGCCCTGACAGCGGGGGTTTAGATGGGCTGCTCAGAGCTTGACAGATAATCGTATGCACGTGCACATGAGAAAACAGAAAAGCCTTTTACTTCCAGGTCAGAAGTCTTTCCCTGATGGTGCCATTGTATCGTGGGCTGTGGATGTTTCCAGATACTCTCCCCAGAGCAACGCCCCACATCCCGGGCGTGCTGACATACATCCACTTTTTTTTAATATATATTTAATGTTTATTTATTTAACTGAGAGAGAGACCAGAGGGGGGCAGAGTGACTCTGAAGTAGGCTCTGTGCTGTCAATGCAGAGCCCGACATGGTACTCAGTCCCACAAACAGTGAGATCATGACCTGAGCCAAAATCAACAGTAGAACACTTAACTGACTGAGCCATCCAGGCGTCCCGACATAAATCTGCTTCTTAACACTGTACTCAGTGACTCAAGAACGTCCTTGGGTGCGTGACTCCAGCCAGGGTTCACTCTGCGGTCCTCTCCTTGCTATCTGACACATCCACTTAGGCATCTTCCAGTACTTTCTAGTCAATGGGTTAGGGTTTGACTAGCTTGTGTGTGCCTCTGCTAGGGTGAGATGCAACCCATCACATGGGACATGGAGACGGCCAGCAGGACTTCTGGCTCATCGGGTGCTTGTTACGCAGCCCAGCCAGTGGCCCCGAACCCCTCCACTGCCACATCTTCCATACACTTGGCTTTCATTCATAAGTGATTCCAGAACAAGACACATCTCGTGATGCTCGAATTATCCACAGCTTATTGATGGTAACACAGAGAGAATGCTCCTTGCTCGAGCAGTTCTGTGCAGACTAGTCCTCCACAGGTTTGGAAGTAACCAGTGGAGACACGTCTCCTCGGGGGAGCAGGACCTCAGGTCCGTGAGTACGATCCATGACGGGTCATGTGAACGTTCCCCTTCGGAAGCCCCCAGCCGCCCAGTGATTGTCCACACAACCAGCTTTGCTGTCCATGCTGGAACCGCCCACTTTTTCTTCTGCCAAGCACTTTCTATGAAGTAATTGCAACTACCGTGTTGTGTGAAAAGAGAGGAGGTTCAAAGAGAGTAATTTCGTCCATTGTGGAGAGACACGCTCTGTGTGAAAGGCACAGATGGGAGGTTTGCATGTTGGGTAGAATGGCCAGCAAGGTGCCAATTTCAATAAGTGATCTCTCTTTTCTGCCTTTTCTTTCCCTCTCCCTCTTCCCCGACCCCACCCCTCTCTCCCTCTCCCCACCCCCATCACCAGCCCTCGCTTTGCAAAGTTACATGAGAATGTGACACATTCCTCCCGTAAGGCTCTACTCCTCCTCTTTAGACTTGGCCATTATATCAACTACATATAAAACTCTGTTTATAACTAAAAATCTTTCCCAACAAGCTGTCTCACTAAGGACGCTTTAGATCCAAGTCTTTAATTCCACTTGAGGGTTGTGGAATAAAATAGATCATAAGCAAGAACCCCAAACAAGTAAAAGGTCCTAATGAAAATGAGGCTAAAATAAATGGAATGTACTTTTTCCCTCTCTTCTATTATTTTAAAAAGGCTTTTCATTTTAGGGCAGTTTTAGATTTACACCAAAATTGTTCGGAAGGTACTGAGACTGCTCCCCCACTCCCCCCACCGTCCTCCCCCTGCTTCCCTATTGCTGACATCCTCCAGTAGGACGGTCCATTCATGACAAGGGATACACCGATCTAGACCCTCCATTATGCTTTTTAAATGGGAATCTGTCTTTGAGGATTTGTGGGATTGGACAATGCAGATCGAAAGGGTTTTTTAACAACCAACCCAGTACTTGGGGAAACATGTGCAGGTTTCTCTTGCCCCCTAAGTGGTGGGTAGCGATAATTCCCCCACAGGCAGGTGCCCCAGAGTTCCTGTGTGTCAGGAATTACCGAGGTGAGCTCTCTGCTTGGACAGGCTCCCAGGACAATGGGATTTAGCCAGCAAGAAGCCCTAGAAAAGAGAATCATTTAATTTTTTCTGGAACGTGCCTTCACGTCTCTGGTTCGCTAGCAAATCATCAGACACACTCACCCCCTTAATGATCTCCAAAAGATAAAGACTAAACATCTTATAGTTAAATTCCATGAAACTCTAAAATTAAGCCATTCAAGTTTTTAATGGAAATGACAAGGTTGACCTTTTTATCCTGAAAGGAAAGAATTAAACAGGGTTTCCAATCCCTAATGATAAAATAAAATCAACACTGATATTTAAATGGTTGCTGTTTCTTAGTTACGGATGCCAAAGATTTGCCACCCATCATGTTTTTAAACTGTTGGACAGGTCAGACTGTAGGCATAGCGAGATTTTAGGGAAAAGTTAAGTATGCAGATGTCCTGTGATCCGATTGCGTGTTTTGGCCGGGGCACTGCACTCTCTTGTGAGAGCCCGGGTTCCTGGGTCATGACTAATATGGGCTTCTTCACAGCCTTACCATCCTTGGTCATAACGTTGCTCAGGCCGGAGCCCAGGCTGCCAAGACCACAAGGCAGCCTTGTTAATATTACATGACAGGCGGAGACTTTTTGGAAAACGTCTTCTGGTCCTCTGTTTATACACCCCCATTGATATTCGTCTGAAGATCATTTTACAGTCCATTTACTTACAGCTGCATCACAAGAGTCTTGGGCTGCTGCTAACAGGGCTTCTGCCAAGTACAGCTGTAACAGGGAGGTGCCCCGTGCTGCCCCGGAACCTGAGACACCCTGTTGGCATCATCAGCCACCACCCCGTGTCCCTGGCCTGCGCCCCTGTCATCTGAACGCTCAAGTCACCAATATCGATGGGCTTGACTGGGGGGGGAGTGGGGGGAACTTATTAGAAGAGAACTTTGCAGGATGAATTTCTCATTTCCTGTTTCATTTGATGATGGATGCGTATTTTTATAGTAGTAGACTGGTGAACTATTTTTTCACTTTTTTAGAACACTGTAGGTGGCATATTTCACAGCCTTGGAAGAGCAGACATTTGGGGAATAAATCAAAAGTGGAAATATGGTCTCCGAACGGGACCGCCCCTTGCAAAGCATGTTGCTGAAGCAGCGGTCAACCATGTGACCTGAGCCCCAAACTAATTATACTAACTCCACGTGCTTTGTGGACATAGAGGAGAGACCAGCTCTGAGCTTGGGGGCCGAGGACACTAGTTAGAATAAGACTTTTACGCCATGTTTTCAGATTCATAGATTTATCTCTTCTTTCGAGTCCTGGAAAAGATTTTCTAAAGCCACGTTTTAACAGCCCTCTAATTTGAAAAGATGGGCTGCTATTTGCTGAAAGCAGCCTTGTTGGACACCCTGGGAAACATCCAACAAGTGCAGGCGCCCCCAGGCCATACGTGTTCTGAGGGCTTTGATGTTATTTTTAGAAACGTGCGCAAATCTGAGCCAAAAACCAGCTTTCTTCTTTCGCTCCTGCTTCCTTTTCTTGTCCCTTCTCCGTCTTGGCTGTTTCCATTAATATTTGTATTTCCTGCTTTAGGGCAAAAAAAAAAGGCAAAGTGTGAAGTGTATTTACTTAAGTGCAATTAAAAATAATAAAATGCCTGTCTGCTATGAGGAAAAACTCAACCAGCCTATTAAAATAATAGCAGCTAGGGCACCTGGGTGGCTCAGTCGGTTAAGCAGCTGACTTCCGCTCAGGTCATGATCTCACGGTCCGTGGGCTTGAGCCCCGCGTCGCGCTCTGTGCTGACAGCTCAGAGCCTGGAGCCTGCTTTGGATTCTGTGCCTCCTCCTCTCTGTCCCTCCCCCACTGTCTCTCTGTCTCTCTAAAATATAAATAAAACATTTAAAAAATTTTTAAATAACAGCAGCAAATATAAATCAACAAAGGGTGAGAGATACAATTTAGGGCCATCATTGACCTGAGGAACGGAGTAAGACAAGTGCCATCCACTTGGTATCATACCGGCTGCATCTAGCCCAGAGGCAGGTCAGAGTGGAAAGTCATCCAGCCGCCTGTGAGACCACCAACCAAATTAATTTAGACTGATTTTTAAAAAGTCACTTTATTTGGGCCAAATCCATTTAAAAAGCTTGTTTTTTATCTTCTCCCTTGACCGTCTAACCATATTTGTCTTGGCTTGCTTGGGCCATTTTATCAAGAGATCAACCACAAACTCCTGCCAGTTTTTAGTCATAAGAACCTTCTTCGTTGGCAGGAAAATCAAGAGAACACACAGGTTGTAAAGCAGCCACCGTACACAGGTGTTCCAGTAGCTCCTGTGAAGGACGTTTAAGGTACAAGCGGGAGGAAAGAGAAGTAGGAGAGGGAAGCTGTGGACATCACACGTGCCTAGCCAGCTGCTCAACTCCCCGGGTCCACACGAAATGCTCACTTCATAGACCTTGAGTCTGAGGTTAAACCACTTGCCCAGAGTCACCCAGGCAGAAAATGGGTTCTTCCTGGACACACATCCTCAAGCCTGTGAGGCTGGAAACCTCGCCGAGGAGCTCCCAGTCCAGAAACAATCCAAAGCCCCTGCCAGACATGTCCCAGATCAGGGACAGATTAATGCTGCCATTTGGGGCAAATCTGAAACATCCCGTCCCAGCCACTCTGGGAGGGAAATAATCTAGCTTTACCCATAATGGGGCTTTAAAAAAATTTTTTTTATGTTTATTTATTTTTGAGAGAGACAGAGACAGGCAGAGCATGAGCAGGGGAGGGGCAGAGAAAGAGGGAGACACAGAATCTGAAGCAGGCTCCAGGCTCCCAGCTGTCAGCACAGAGCCTGACGTGGGGCTCAAATTCACAAACATGACCTGATCATGATCTGAGCTGAAGTCAGACGCTCAACCGGCTGAGCCACCCAGGCGCCCCCATAATGGGTTCTAAGTGGTTCTGTGAGTTGGCCCCAGACCTGCAGTCTTGCCTATCTGACCCATTTGACTTCTTTTCTTTTCCACAAATAACAAGGGTTGGTCCCAGCCTAGGGCTTATGAAACCTTCCCTTCTCCAGATGCCCGCCGTTCCTCAGGCGACACAATCCACTTTTGTGTAATATATGAAAATATTGGGACTTTGGGGAAATGGCTTAAGTTTGGAGGGATTGGTTGTGAAAATGTTTGAAAATGTAAATTCCCACACAACTCTCCTAATTTATTTTAATCTGGTTATATTTGCGGTCCATGGTCTTCCTGCCAGGAAGATGAGAGGCCACCTGCCCCCTTCAGAGGGAACAGCACTGCTTCAAGGCTGAGACAGGAGGATTTGAATGAGGCTGGCTTCGGTCACAGCTTCTGTCATTTGATAATTGTACAAGTTCCTTCTGTAAGATGCTTGATTAAAATTCTTGATGACTTTGGTAATCGCCACAAGGCTAGGAGAATCTAATGTTCTTGAATTTGTTCCATATTCATAATATATCCAATAACCATGTGTAGTAACCAGACAAATTCTCCCAAACACACACCAGCTGCGTTTCTAACCTCTCCCAGGGTTCACGCACCGGCTGTTCCTACAGCCTCGTGGACCGGCCAGCCGGGGTGGTGACTTCCATTTTCATTCATTCATGTAGTGCATGTTCATTACATAACCTAATCGTCCGTACACACTTGGTGTGTGTGACCAACTTGTAGGAGCAGCATAGGTGGGAAAGTTCTGAGCTGACAAGACGTTGCAATAAGATGTTAGATGTTTTCTGGACGTTAATTCATTCTGTGGCTTTTGAAACTTTGGTCAAAAGGAAATTTCTGTCCCTCTCCTGCTGATAACTGGACAAAATGGGGCTCAAGGCAGCTTTTCTAGCCCGAAGTCGATTACAAAACAATGAAAGTAGGGGTGTCTGGGTGACTCAGTTGGTTAAGTGTCCGACTCTTGATCTCAGCTCAAGTCATGATTTCATGGTTCGTGGGTTCAAACCCCACGTCAGGCTCTGTACCGACTGCACGGAACCTGCTTGGGATTCTCTCTCTGTCTCTCTCTCCGCCCTCCCCCACTCACTCATGCACTCTCTCTCTCAAAATAAATAAAACTTAAAAAAAAAATGACACTAAGAAAAGTATCATTTCATTCGTATTCAAACATACATTCAAAATTATAACCAAAACGCAGAAAACCCCAGTGTTTTAAATAGTCTTTACTAACTTGATTTCTGAGTCCTTGAATGTGATCCTTATTTATCAATGCTTATGTCAAAAACACACAAAAATACCAGCATGCTTACCATTATGACCTCTTATATCACCTCCCAAAGAGGGAAAATATGGTTACCTCTGAGCCTGCACTATACAACTCCTGACTGATTAGATTAAAGAAAAAGCCCTGATTCTGCTTCAGTAAGTAAGAGAAAAGAGCTATTCAGAAAATGAAGTGTTTCAGATGATTGACCTAGATCTCTGCCTCCTGTAGGGACTCTCACGTTCAAGTGCACATACTCAGAGTCGCTCCCTGAAGCCTGAAGGGTTCACCACTTTTGGCCAGCATTCCATTTGGGAAGTTTTCGAAGAGAACTATTTAAGAGGAAAAACATACTCTCACAAATAAACTTATATTTAAAAAAAAAAAAAGATGTAGCTCTCGGGACTTCCAACGCCTCTTAACAGAAGACATCTGGTGCACTTCCTGAATTTTTCTGAGACCTTGAGAGCACGCCCACACATTTCCAACTTCTTTCCTAACCATTGGGTTGGTTTAGCACAGCTCCATTTTGTAACGGACTGTTCCGTCCATGGTTGTTTGGTTTTGTCTTTTATTATAAATTTGCATGCATCCGTGTATCCCATCATCACAGTCCTGACCACCTCCTGTGAGTCGGGGAGGCGGAGACGTGGAGAACGAGTTCACAGGTAAAAGCGTCATCAAACTACGACCCGGTGTGTCACGAGGGCGGGTTTGGTGCTGTTTACTGTCGGTTTGGGCTCTGCTCAGAGGGGCCAAACCAACAACTCATTTTAGCGTGGTCCGTGTCCTTTAAAATGAAGAACAGAGGGAACGAAAGTAACACAAAGGGTGGCCTACGCCATTTCAC
This sequence comes from Herpailurus yagouaroundi, assembly GCF_014898765.1. Taxonomy (NCBI): domain Eukaryota; kingdom Metazoa; phylum Chordata; class Mammalia; order Carnivora; family Felidae; genus Herpailurus; species Herpailurus yagouaroundi. Next base: position 2,795,787 of record NW_024412405.1, on the reverse strand, counting down.
AAAGGTGTTTGCCGTGGAGACTCGAGGCGACCTGACTGGACACGTGGAGAAGAGACACTGGGGTTTTGCTGCACACCGGTCCGGCCGTGGGAACTAAAGCAAACAAAACCTATTTTTAAAAAAGCTTCTTCAAAGTCCACATTTTGTGTTAGGAAAACGCTCAGCTCTGTTACTTTCCAAGCAGCCCTGGTTCAGAGCAGGCTGGACCCTGACTCCTCACCTCACTGACCTGCAGGTGGTTGGCTCAGCTTATAGCCTCTTGGCCTGAAAGCTCGTAAACTGTGTCTCTGTGAATCGGTTAGCGTGCGAAGCAAAAAAGCGTAAGGTAGCAAATCATATGATAATGAGGTATTTCGGTTTCTCTTATTTAATTGCTTTATTAATTTTTTTATTTTTTTTAAATGTGTATTTATTTCTGAGACAGAAGGAGACAGAGCGCGAATGGGGGAGGGGCAGAGAGAGAGGGAGACACAGAATCCGAAGCAGGCTCCAGGCTCTGAGCTGTCAGCACAGAGCCCGACACGGGGCTCGAACTCACAGACCGCGAGATCATGACCTGAGCCAAAGTCAGACGCTCAACCAACTGAGCCACCCAGGCGCCCCTTTAATTGCTTTTTTAAAGGAAACTTGCTGGGTCAATGGCGCGCTTCCAACCCGACACGTATCTGAAGGTTCTACCCTTGCTGTAAAGTGGAATACTCATAAAGCCCCGTATGTTTTCATCCTTCGCGTATGTGACCAGCACGCATGCCAGACTGTGGGGAGGTGGGAGACGCAGATTCAGAGGCATGGCGCCCCCCCCCAGGGGAGAGGGCAGGACGCTCTCCTAGCAGGGAAGCGGGGTGCGGGCCACGGGGCAGGCGCTGCTGGTTGACATCACATGGCCAGGCCAGGGGTTGAGAAGAGAAAGGGGGACGGCTGGCGGCAGTGGGGACTGGAGGAATTATAAAACTCCTATAAAATCCCAATGCAGCAGATCATTTCAGAGGCCAAACAGGCGGGCTGTGCTTCGAAAACGGTCTTTGCTCAGAGAGCCAGCAGGAGATTGACGCGGGCAGGTGCCCCTGGGATGCTCGGGATGGCGGGATGGTGATGGAGCCTCTCAAGTACCCGGGACTATGGACGCCTGGGGTCTCATGCATGGGGGGAGATGCCCGTGAGGTGGTGCCGGGGGATCCCCACCCCTCCACCCTGCCCAACCCGCGTGCCACAGTCCCAGCCCAGCGCTCAGAGGCAGCAGCGGTGGCTGGAGAGGTTCACTAGGTCCAGTTGAATTAATTTAGACCATTTGAAATCACCTCACTTTTCCCCTTGGTTTTTGGTTTCTGGAGGTTTTTTTAGGAGGGGAGACTTACAGGGGCACCAAGGTGGCTCAGTCGGTTAAGCATCTGACTTCGGCTCAGGTCGTGTTCTTACAGTCCGTGAGTTCAAGCCCTGCGTCAGGCTCTGTGCTGACAGCTCAGAGCCTGGAGCCTGCTTCCGATTCTGGGTCTCCCTCTCTCTCTGCCCCTCCCCTGCTCATGCTCTCTCTCTGTGTCTCAAAAATAAATGAATGTTAAAATTTAAACAAAAAGAGAGAGGAGACTTAAAGTTAGCGGATGTTCACGCCAATCGGTGTGTCCCTTGGAGACCTTCCCAGGAGCAAGCAGGTGCCAGCTTGTGGTCCTGGGCATGGAAGGGCGAGCAGAAAAGCCGCTAAAGAAATGGAAGCCCGTTCTTGATGGGAAATAATTTTCCAGTGAATCACTATCAGAGGGAAAAGCCATGCCAGCCTCTGCCTCCTGAATTCCTTCCTGACGCATCAGATGGAGGTGTCCCAGAAAGCGCTACTGTTTTGCTTGACAAGGAGGAATCTTGTGGCTCAAAGAAATCACTGCCAAACTGAGCGGCCGTTGCCCATAAATCCCCAATGGGAAACAGATAGTGAGTGTCATTCGTAACCAGCAGCGCGTCTAAATCAGAGAAACGCACGAGAGGCTGCACCAGTGGCCTCCTTCGTCCGTGCACAAGTAGGGACGAGGGGCGACGTCTCGTGGTCCGTATCTCCTGTTTGCTCGTGTGTTCTTCTTTCTGTATTTTCTGAGGACATTCTTCGTTTAGGATTGGAATCCACTGGAGGGTCAGCGACCCAGACTGGCGGAGAGGAAACCCCTAACCTTCACGGTGTTACCCCGACCTGTGGCCCACCACGTGCAGAACGGGACCAACCAACAAGGCCGTGACCGTGACAGACAACAACACGGCCACATGCAGCACAGAAGGGAACATCCTCCCAAGACTGAAGGGCAGGGCTTTCTGGGGGGAAGCTCGCAAGGATGCTGGGCTCCAGCCGTGTGATGGATGAACTCTGCCATGTTTTTTCCAGCTCCCACAGACAGCAGGAACCATGCGTGCCGATCGGCCCGCCTCCAGGTCTGTGTTCCGAGCCTCCCCGTCGCGGCTCCCTGTCTTTTCGGTGAACCGTGTGCATCTTGTCTCGGGCCACACGGTCTTCGAAGGAGCACATCAGCAGTGAGCATGTGCCTTGGAGGGGTGGCTGTGTGGCGTGGTCGCCTCCCATTTTGTGGATGGAAATTGCTATTTCTCTTCCCGGCAAATGGCTTTGAGAAGAACGAGCATTCTGGAGGTTGTTTCTGCCCCTGTCAGGAGGACAGCACATAGCTGAGTCACTTCTCTGGAATGGGTGTTAATGTCATTTGGTTTCCTCCCGCCCAGGACCCCGGGTTTCATGTCTGTACAAATGAGCCATCCATTATCTTTCCACCAGACTGAAAAAAGATCAATTTCTCGTGGTTTGTTGTTCTTTTTTTAATTGCGGATGTGTGTTCAGTGTTGATCCAAATAGCCAATCTAGACCAGGGAGTCTTCGGAGGGAAGTCCAGGATGTCCAGATAGCCATCTGCTGTGTCAGACACGACTGTGCTTGCCAGCCCTTTGTTAGCGGGATTTAACCCTGATGGCGGACACGGACCTTCAGCTCACACATCCACTCTGTGGCCGAGGACAGTCGCCGTCATCACGTGCCTCTGCTCAGCAGTTCCAGAATCTCCACCAGTGCACGAGATGTTATTATTTTGTAATGTTTTAATGTTTATTTATTTCTGAGAGAGAGAGAGAGAGAGTGCAAGCAGGAGAGGGGCAGAGAGAGAGAAGGAGACACAGACTCCGAAGCAGGCTCCGGGCTCCGAGCTGTCAGCACGGAGCCCGACGCGGGGCTCGAACCTAAAAACCGTGAGATCGTGACCTGAGCCGAAGTCAGATGCTTAACCGACTGAGCCACCCAGGGGCCCCTAGATGTCATTATTGATAATATCTTTGCAACAAATACTCTGTGGAACCGTTTCCAAAATGTTAGACACTTTTAAAGATGTAAATAAGGAGACTGAACTTTGATCTGGTTTCACTATCTGCCACATAACCTCCCCCAGCACCAAACTTCAAGGGCAACGTGGAGTGTGCAAAATTAATGAACTAGAATATGGCTGGCCGCTCACCACGACCTAGCCACGTTACCGGGTCCAGACCACTTGGGCCCCAAGTTAGGCTATGTCCTTCTCTAGGAGTTGTTCCCAAGCTTACAATTCCACGTGTCCATAAGTAAATCTATATTTAGATGTCCTAATGTGCTTCTGACATCCTGGGGGTTCTTCGAGCTCTCTGCACAAATCTGTAACTCGGTCGTTGGTGGACCACCAGCATCTGCCCCTGCTGGGACAGCCCCACACGGCTGGGGACTGTGGACGCCCTGCAGTCCCGATGCAGACGATCCGGGCCCCTGCCAGCGTCTTCTACACGCCTCTTCTGGGGGTTCCTTCTACGCCTGCTCTTGGAAACAGCTCACATTCTCTGTCCCGTAACATCTCTGCCACATCCAATTAGAAGCCACTTTCACACTTTTTTACTGTGTTCCCAACCAAGTAGCTGCCAGTTCTGACATGGTCTCCTCCCTCCCTCCAGGGGAGTCTCGCCTCCTCTTAGAAACGGCTCTGGTGGGGGCACCAGGGTGGCTCAGTCAGTTAAGCGTCTGACTCCTGCTCTCGGCTCAGGTCATGATCACACAGTTCATGGGTTCGAGCCCAACGCCAGGCTCTGTGCTGATGGTGTGGAGCCTGCTTGGGATTCTCTCTCTCTCACTCTCTCTCTCTCTCAAATAAACATTTTTAAAAACCTTAAAACAAGAAAAAGAAATGGCACTAGCAGTACGTGGCCCTGTTTCCTGTCTCGGGCTCTGCTTTGTCCCGACGGGCCTCTCCCTGAGGAACTTATTCTTGCCAGAGGTGATTTTCCAGCAAGTTCCGTGTATCTGAAAACTTACTCTCACAGATCCAGCGTACCTTTGTTCAGGAAATACTTAGCGATCCAATCTTCTTACCATAAAAACCTCCTCAACCGTTGAGAAGTCTGCTAACATGGTCTTCCCCCAACAGCGAGTATGCATGGGTGCCAGAGAGAGCGCAGTCATGGGATGCGTCCAGCTGCCCCCCTCCCTGTGTCCTG
>NW_024412405.1:2731571-2791190 GCF_014898765.1 Herpailurus yagouaroundi | reverse complement strand
CACCTTCTCTTTCTGCCCCGGTCACTTTCTAGCAGGAAGCGGATTAATGAGCCGTGAAATGGCGGCAATTGAGCAGCGTTGGGTTAAAGCAGAGAAGCAGGTTCTCAGATAATCTCCCAGGGAGGTGACTGGCTCTGTTCTGTTGGGTCTGCGCGAACCCCAGGCGTACATCTGTTTGGCTTTGTCACTTTGGCCATTGCTTTTGGCTTTGTTGTAGCCTCGTGAAGATCAGTGAAACAGATGATTCAGGGTCCCAAGTCATGTCCGTTACTCAAGGGGCATTCGTAGGTGCCTCGACATTGCCTTCTGGGCACGTCCCACAAAGCTGGGCACGAATCCGTCCTCAGAGCCAATATGGGAACAGCACCTGCCCCGTAGAGGTGCCATGGGGATTAAATCCGTTTGCTGGTGGAAAGTTTTCCGCACCGTGAACGCTCCACTCTAGAAATGTTGGTTGCACTTATTACTTTGCTGTCTCCCAGAACTCTGCACTGGGTCTGGGTCTAACGGGTCCTCCGCTATTTCTGTGTACTTAGAACACATTCCTTTGGGCAAGTCAAAAGGGAAGGGAAGTACAAGATAATTAATTACTGTTAGTTCAAGTGCCCCGTGAAGAGAAAATCGGAATTTGATACGCTCTTTCGACACCGTTGGAATTCTGCCGTGAACATTTTCATCAGAATTTTTCCCCTGGGAGGTTAGCTCCCCGTGACAACTGAGGGACCTGCCCTCTGTCCCACGGAAGGGGGTCATCGTCACCCAGAACAGTCCCAAAATCTTGGACGCGACAAACCTGAAGTCTGAAGTGGGGCGGGGTCTCACTCCCAAAAGCGCGACTGACTGCCACCTAGTGCCAGCCGCGGGAACTGCACCGCGTTCCTCTGACAGGCAGTGTAGGAGGAGGCAGTGAGAAGGTGTCTTCTGTTGATACAGAGTGAAATTTTTATTGTAAAAAGAAACATTCAGCTAGTGTCGAAAAGCTTCCTTTTATAGCTTTTCCCAGACCCCCGTTGGTAAACACCCCTTTTGTCCGTAACCTCTGCTCCTCCTGAGTTACGGTGGTTGTGCAGAATGGTTCCAGCATGTTCCGTTTATCGCTAACAGTTGTCCTCAAAACAGCGTGGTTCAAAGATTACCAGAAGTAAATCCCTGGGGGCGGGAGTCCTGGCATTCCAAAACCCTGGCCTGGTTTCCTAGGTCTTGATTTCGGCGGCTGATCTCTCTTTATCCGATCGTACACAGTTTTGATAAGGCCGGCATCTCTCCCCATGAGTCTGGGTGCTCTGCCTTTGTGATCCACGCTGACGCCTGAAAAGCCCTCTCCCCAACAGTGCAGAACCAGATCACCTGCCCGGCCGGTAGTCAGTAATTCTGTGGTCTGGAGCAGAGTGAGGGAGGGATCTAAGGCTGTAGGTGACACACTTTGGCATACTGGGGGATAGAACCAGAGGGCGATAGCCCCCCACAGTGTTACACACTGGCACTGTGCTTCAAAAGTGCCCCAGAAACCATGAACTTGTTATAATGGTTGTAAAAGTGGTCTACAAGCAGCCTGTTCCCAACACCTGTAGGTAAGGGACGTTGGTGTTGGGAACGTCCGTCAGGCCACTTGGCAGGGAGTGTCCCACGTCACCCCGCACTCAGGAGCCCTGAGGCCTACGCAGGTGGCAAACCACCACCTTCAGGGCTTACCCAGCCTTCTAGGGTAGGACAGTGCACATAGTGATGTTTCCTGTGACCACAGGGACCTCCGTCAGCCCTGCCTGACTTGCTCCGAGCCAAGCTGCTTTTCCACAGCTGGATGTGAACTTAAATGCGTAACTGCATCCATTGTTTGAACTCATCACTTCCAACTTCTCACAAAATGCGCATAAAACATGGTTACTGCTCTTAAAACTTCTAATGACTTACTTTGGGGTACATTAGCCAGGTTTTCTTTTAAAAGGTGAGGGATGTCTCATTTTGTTAAAGGGAATGAAATCATTATCCTCAGAAAACAAAATGTTACAAGGGATCAAGAGAACAGCCCCAAACTGCATAGTGTTCTGGGAAACAGTCTGATCTTGGGCTCTGTGGAGACCGGCTCCCTTTGAAATGAGTGGTGGGGGTTTCAGGTCCTCCCAAGGAGACCCCGGGAGTCTCCAAAGACTGGATATAGGAGCATCGTCAGATCCAAAGCAACCAGAGTGAACCAGTATGGCCCCTGCTGGAGTTTTTTCAATCACTGGAATAAGGTCACTGACCCTTGGGAGTTTTCTTCTTTAACTCTGGGAAGCAAAAACATTGTAAATGCTGAAAATATGGAAAGTTCCATCCTGACGCATTTTGCTGGGCTACAGTTCCCGTCCACCTTGGGGACGGTCACACAGTCCTCTGTGCAGGGGAGTGAGGAAGCAGTCCTTGGGTTGTAAAGTGAGAGGAGGTCTTACATTCACTTGACGAACACAAGCATACAGGCCCCTAGAGTCAGCGGAGGGGGTCACCCTGACCATGGCAGGGACACCTGGAGCGTTATCAGAAGGACGTCATGAAGTGCTCTCGGGCAGAGGGCCAGCAGAGCTGTGGGTTAAGACCTCCACCTCCCTGGGCTGTCCCCTCACCTGTCCTGTGTGAGAATTATATTTGTCCCCTGACTCCCAAACCTGGCTTTGCATCGGGGACCTTGTTAAAAATATGGATTTCCAGGGGCGCCTGGGTGGTTCAGTGGGTTAAGCATCCGACTTCAGCCCAGGTCACGATCTCATGGTTTGTGGGTTCGAGCCCCACTTCGGACCTTGTGCTGACAGTTCGGAGCCTGGAGCCTGCTTCTGATTCTGTGTCTCCCTCTCTCTCTCTGCCTCTCCCCTGCTTGTGTGCATGCTCTCTCTCTCTCTCTCAAGAATAAATATTTTTAAAAATCAATATAATGCCAATCTCGAGAATAGTTTTCTTTCAGGTGACTGTGTTTAGTCTAAAAGCAAGCTAGATAGAACTGTTGGTCCTGCTCCTGGTCCATGCCACCAACATCCAAAAGGCATTCCGCACTCCTGCCGGCCAGTCGATGACCTCAACAGGGGAACCAGCATCGGGAGGCCCCACACACGGGTGTCTTCTGCGGCTCCTCCTTGTGCAGGCATCGCCCCCAGGGCTTGTTTGCCAATCACGGGGCCGTGAGAGAAACGCACAGGGTCTGCCATGAGTCACGTCACACTCGAGCGTGGCCTAGGAGTATGATCTAAGGAGACCGGCGGAGCCTTGGCACGTGGAAATGAATGGTCTCCACTGAGGCCGTACACGTAGACGGCTGTTTTAGTTACCTGCGGTTGCCTGATTTGGTAACTCCAAAATCGCCTCGTATTCTGGTTGTCACTTTCTGATACCTAAGTATAGCCAGCAGCCCTTGTATCACTCATAAGGACACGAAGGCCATTTGCTGCGGTTACTCTGGGCACTAATACTGTTTTCCGTGTAGTCAGAGCTCAGTTAGAGCATTTCCTGCCTACGAGACACCGGTGGTCCCAGAATCTGCTCTTCCAGCCCATTCTTGGCTGCCGTCTGGGCTCCCCGAGGCCCTCAGTTCATCCACATCCAACTCCGTGTCTTCTTGGGGGCCAGGAGGCTTGAGAAACCAAGTCGGTGTGTTAGGCAAGCAGTCGCGTTCGGGCAAACGAAATGTGTTTATTGCCGCAAGCAGGGGAAGGCTTTCCCAGAAGTTCGGCTTTTCTGACATATGCCAGGCAGCGTCACATCCAGACTGTAAAAAGCGTGGCCTCACATTGGGGTAAAAGCCATCGAGTGGGACGGCCCATGTGCTGCCTATTTTTAGAAGAAGGAGCAGAGTTTGCAGACGTCCTGCTCCTGTGGGTGGGGACAGGGAGATGACCCATTTCTCCTCTGCTGTAAAATGTGACTCATTTCAGGTAAAACTGTACAGCAGCATCTTACGAGTAGAGGTGATGCCTCTGGTGTGTTCTTTCTGAAGACCGTGCATCGTGGAGGCCAGGACCGCCTGGCCTTCTCTTTGGTCCTGACCCACTTCCAGTCCAGCCGCTCGGCGGGCTGAGTGCGGACGGCCCTCCTTTCTGTCCACATCACGCGCCACAGACCAGATTCCGGACTGGACTCCAGACCAGCCCTTAGTTTCTGCAGTTCGGGGTTTTTTTTTTTTTTTTTTTTTTTTTCATCTCCCTGGCAGACATTTTTAAAAAAATATTTGGCTAAGTGTTTTTTTAATAAGGCGTTTTAAAAGTGTCCCCTCTTCCCTCTTCCTTTCCGAAATATTAGTGACCTTATAAATTCATTCGTAAGAATGTTCCACAAGGACTTAGTCGTATCCAACAAGCCCATGAGCTTCAGGCTTCTCTTCTTTTTTTTTCTTTTTCTTTTTTTTTTTAACATTTATTTATTTTTGAAAGAGACAGAGCATGAATGGGGGAGGGGCAGAGAGAGAGGGAGACACAGAATTCAAAGCAAGCTCCAGGCTCCCAGCACAGAGCCCAATGCAGGGCTCAAACCCACAGACCATGAGATCATGACCTGAGCCAAAGTCGGACACTTGACTGACTGAGCCACCCAGACGCCCCTTAACTTTTTCATGTTTATTATTTTTAAGAGAGAGAGACAGAGCGTGAGCAAGGGAGGGGGAGAGGGAGAGGAGACACAGAATCTGAAGCAGGCTCCAGGCTCCGAGCCGTCCACACAGAGCCTGATGTGGGGCTCAAACTCATGAACCCTGAGATCATGAGCTGGGCTGAAGTCGGACGCTCAACTGACTGAGCCACCCAGGCGCCCCCAGACTTGTCTTCTTAATGTGTGTCTTCACCAGACTCTTCTCTTCATTTGTATTTAGGTTAATTTTGTCGAGGTAATGTTTTGCATGCAATTTAGTGGATACTGACAGTCGTGTACAGGTACATGTAATTGTGAAGGAAGACAGGTCCATGACCCCCAAAAGTCTCAGTCTCTTCCCTCCCTCTGCCTCCACCCCCGGCCACCACTGCTCTGTTTCCTCTGCCTAGTTTGGCTTTCTCTGAATGTCGTAAGTCAGATATCAGCATGGCATCCTACCAGCGGGATGGGTGGGATGAGCTTCCCTCACCATTACGCCCCGAGATCCGTCCTCCATGTTGCACACATCAGGTCATTTCCCCCTTCGTGTTGCTAAGTGGTATTCCATTTTACGAACGTACCAGTTCCTACACTCATCAGCCGCTGGACATCCAGGGTTTCAGCTGAAATAAACCAAACCGCTATGAGCGTTTACCTACAGGTCTTACGGTAAGTGGATGTTTAACTTTATAAGAAACTGCCACACTTTCCCAGAGAGGCTGCCCATTCCGCATCACACCGGCAGCCTCCCCGGCATGGTCCTGGCACGCCATCCTGCCGGGCGACCCACCCCTGGGGGGCCGTCCTGACCGTAGCCCTCCCTGGTGGCAGCAGTGTGGACTGGCTTCCCTCTGGTCGTCTTCTCTGAGGAAGAGTGGGTTCAGATCTCATATCGAGTGTCTCTGTCCTCGATTTCTGGGTGTTCTGTCTGTACTCTGGACAAAAGTCACGTATCAGACATATGTGTTCTGGAAATATGCCCCCCCATCTGTAGCTGCTCTTTATTTCTTGATGGTACCTTTAAGATCAAGCCTTCTGGTGTTTTCAACATTTTTCTTTTATGGTTCATGATCTCTGGGGCGCGTCTAAGAAACGGTTGCCTAATGCAAAGTCGCTAAGACTCTTCCCTGTGTGCTTTCCTTCAGAAAGTTAGAGTTTTAGCTCCTACACTCGGGTCTGTGACCCTTTTTGGCCACACATGTGTACGTGGAGACAGACGAGGGTCACGGTTTGTTTCCTTACGTGTGGATGTATTTGCTCTGCATAGATGCTGGTGCTGTGGTCAGGGCCAAATAATTTTGCAGAGCAGGGCTTCCAAGGCCAGTATAGTTCTACCTCATATAGGTGGAATCCGTGATTTGGAATGGTAGCCGGGGCAGGGCTGTTGTTCTGTTACACCAAAGAAGCCATAGACAAAGGGTGGCGGACCGACCACGGGCTCTGTCTCGCATGGATCGGGCGGCTGCTCGTGACCTGCTGATTGTTATCGTACAGGTTCTGCCCTGTTCCGATGCCTCCACGTTATCACGAGCTCAGAAAATGGTACAGACTCACCCGGCCAGGGCCGTCAGAAAACTCGCTCACCCTAAGAATGGCGGCGAAGTCTGAGTTGTAGCTGAAGGAATTGTTTTCTCGGATCCTAAAAGGTAGCCCTGCCCAGCTTCTAGGCCATTTGACGTATTTTCTAACGAGCTGGGACCTGGGCTGGAATCCCCAGAGGGTCACCGAGAAGGGCAGCATCGGACGGGCCGGGAAGGCCTGGAACGCACCGCCAGCAGCCGAGGAAGGGAGGGGCCCCCCAGGGGACGGGAGAGGATATGGGGCGTCTGCTGGGGCCCGCTGCCCATAAAAGGCAAGACAGGAAGAGTCAACTTCAGAAAGAGAAGGGATTTCCTACTATTCACATGTTGGCCGGTAAGTGAAAAGCTTATTCTTATTCGAGCAGGAAAATACTGTACTGTAAATTAAAAATCCTGATGTGCAGTGAAGCAGGGTTTTATCCTTGGAAACATTTCTCTTTATCCTTCTCTGATAAAGGAAGCAATTTTTTTTTCCTTCCTCCCCACAGAGAGCTGTAAGGTTAACAAGCTGCGGATGGAAACAGGCACCCCCTTGGGGCCGCGTGTGAGGCCATGCTTCTCGGGCCCCACTTCGTGATCAGCGCCCCACCTTCGCGTCCGCGTCCGCAGGCCCGGAGTCACCCCCGCATGCACGTAGCTGGTTATATTCTGCCCTTTTCTCAGAAGTGAAAATTCCAAGTTCAGGAAAGCTTAGTAAGAGTCTCAGGCCTTGAAGTGCATTCTGGCCGCAGCCGCGGTATTTGAGCAATGTGTATTCAAGTCTGGACACATTCTATCCACCTTTTCAGACTTCAGCTTCCACCACCGACCCTGGATCCCACACGGGCTCCAGGAGTGATTTCAAGAAGGAGACATGATGAGCAACCTTCCGTCCTCAAAGGGAGCAAAGTTGGTTCTGGCCTGTTGCAGATCCCACTGAAGCCTAAGACCCAGAAAAGTTCATTAGAAATAGTACTTAACAAACGTAAATATTAGATCTTCTTCTGCCTGATGTAGTAAACACTCAACTGTTCTTCTAAGACCCGACTTCATTTTTTATTAAATGAGATTTTTATTAAAAGATACCTGCTTCTGTAAGAACGTCGCAGGGGGAGGGGTGTTGAGCAGTAAGCCTCCCGGGCTACTGTACAAAGAAACCCCCCGGGGAGGGTGGTCACTGAAGCTCCAGGAGGGTCCGGGCCAAGCCTGGGACTCCGCATTTCTCTCAAGCTCCCAGGTGGAGCTGGTTCATGTCGAGGACCTCACTCGGAGCAGCAATGATGTAATGGAACACGGAAGCTTCAGAACCGGCCCACTCCCCAACCCGACTTCACGATACTGGGCTCCTTCCAGAGCCCCCGCTGTCTCCTCTCAAGTGGGGGTGACAGTTGTCACGTGTTTGGCATGGGGGTAAAATAAGATAAACCGTTTTTTCAAACCAAGACGGGGGCGCCTGGGCGGCTCAGTCAGTTGAGCGTCAGACTTCAGCTCAGCTCATGATCTCCTGCTTCGTGAGTTCGAGCCCATGTCGGGCTCATGGCTGTTGGTGCAGAGCCCGCTTCAGATCCTCTGTCCCCCTCTCTCTGTCCCACCCCATCTTGCACTCTCTCAAAAATAGAAACGTTTTTAAAGAGTTTTAAAAATAAAACCTATAACAGGCACTTCATCCCAGAAGATACGCGATTTAATGATGCTTTTTCCTTTGTCCTGTCTCCCAGCGAGTAACACGTAGATCTGAATCAGATCGCCTGGCGGGACGGGGGTCACAGCACATGGTCCCTCCACTCCTTTCACAGCGTCTGCTGGCTTTTAAGAAATGTTTCTCAGGAATGCTTTTGTCAAGTGCGCCGCAAGACTCTCAGGAGCCCTTGAGGTTTATGCAGAGACATTCAAACTAGACGTCTCCTTCTGGGGTAATTTTTATTTTTAACGTCACTTAGAACAAAAGGAAGGGAAGAGATGGAAATAGGTTTTCCGACCGTGACTTTCCCACTAAGGGTGGAAGTTGGTGATAATTAGCACAGAGGAAGCTCCTTTTCATTAGCTGATCATTCCAACTGCTCTTGACAGACACACTGGATGCCCTGGCCGGCAGGATATCCTCGGGGAGATCTCAGGCCTGATGACTAAAACATTCAGAGCAAGGTCCTTGACCTTGACGTCAATGTCCACTTCGCCTCAGCAGCACAGCGTTTGCACTGTGGGCAAGAGCGAGGGTCCAGTCCGTGGGGACGAAGGTCTGATTCAGATTTTCTCCAGACTCTTCCTGGCCCTTCCCCAGGGCGGAAGCTGGATGGAATTTGTGAAATGTCCCATCTGTCAGAAGCTCAAGATAAACTCCTCAGAATGTCACCATCCTCACACCCACCACGATGGCTAGAACTTCTAAGAAAGGGAAAAGAGCGAGTGCTAGCAAGGGTATGGAGAAATCTGGAACCCTCACAGACTGCTGCTGGGAATGGACGTGATGCAGCCACTGTGGGAAGCAGTCTGGCAGTTCCTGAAAAAGTTAGACAATTGCCAGAAGGCACAGCCATTCCGTTCCGAAGTCTGTACCCAGAAGAATCGAAAACAGGCACTCACACAGGTAACTGTACGTACACGTCCAAGTAGCACGAGCCACAGTGGCCCTAAGGTGGGAACCCCGTAAATGCCCATGAATGGATGAAATGGACAAATTGTGGTCTCTCCGTACAATGAATATGATTCAGCCGTGGAAGTGAATGGGGTACTGCAGGTGCTACCCCATGGGAGAACCTCAGAAATTCTATGGTAAATGGAAGAAGCCAGGCACAAAAGGTCATGTATCATACTTATGACTCCATATATGTGAAATACCCAGAATGGATAGATCCCATAGACACAGAGAGCAAACGGCAAATGTAGGGGCAGTGAGGAGTGTCTGCTCAGTGGGTACGGGGTTTCCGTTTGGAGTGATGGGAATGTTCTAGACCTAGATAGAACTGGTGGGTAGAGAACACTGTGAATGTGCTAGAAGCCCCTTTAAAGGGTCTGTGTTATGTTACGGGAATTTCACAGTGATCGCACGCCTCAGAAGAGGAAAGGCTCATTCCAAAAGCCAGACTTCCCATCCAAGAAACAAAGGCTGAAAAGAAGTTTACTGACAATGGCAGGAAAGTGAGTACATGATGTCGCTATCACTTTTCCCATCAAAGGGAACCAAGGAGAGGTTACTGAAGGCACGACAAGAATGTGGTTTTTCATGACGAAGACACACATGTTCTGCTGTGGTTAACAGTAGGTGCCGCTCCTAGTTGGAGGCGTGCAGTGAGCCCCCCAGATGGGGATGAACTTTGTAGATGGTAAAAGTGACAGTGTTACTGAAGAACATTTTACGCCCAAAAGGACGCTCGCTGTGCGAGCCTTACCATGACTGGGGGCGTTCGGGGGCTTGGGGCACACCGCATAATCACAAGAAGGTGGTATTCTAACAGTGCCAACAAAACAAAAATGATTACGACTGGAGAAGATCCGTAAAAATCAGAATCAAAGCACGTTTTGTCCCCACACTTCCAGCAAATGTAGCATGTGGAAGGCCCTGAGCGCTAGCCTACAGTGAGCCTGGGGTTCGTGTGTTCATGGTCAGGGCTACCCACCTTCCAACACAACCCTCCTCAACGAGGGGGAGACAAGAAAGCGGCGATAGCCCCCTTTTACCGCGTTGTTCAAAGACACGGAATACCCTGGCTTCACCACTGCCTGCGATGCTTGCACTCAGACGGAGTATCTGGTGAGTTCCGCCTTGACCGGACCCTCCGGAACACGAGGAGGGTAGAGCAAGAAAACCCATCATCTCCAGAACTGACCTGGCCCAGAGGGAGCCCTAAGGGGGCATCCCAAAACACCCTTTGTTGGAGGAGGCAGGGGTCCCGAGCTTCGGGGCAGGTCTCATCCATCGACTCGATCTTAACCTCCATCCGTATCTTCCGCCTCAGGGAAATTCTGACCGCTTCCCCCGCACCTGGGCCCCACGTCCACAGGCATCGGCAGTGTTGGGAGGTGAGGCCCCCACACCCCCCGGCCAGGTGAATAATCGCCCGTGGCGTGGATGGACCCCATTTTGTATACTCACCGTCTCCCAGGGAGCGCCGTGCACCTGCCCTTTGGCTGCTGGGGAAGGTGCTACAGCGAACACAGTCGTCCAAGCACCTGTTCGGTCTCCACTCCCAGCGATTTTGAGGATTCTCTCCGAAGTGGGTTGATGGATGGAATGGCAATTCTCTATTTAATTTTTGAGGACCCACCATCCTGTTCCACGTCGGCCGTGCCGTTTTACGTCCCCACGCGCGGTGCCGAGGGCTCTGATTTCTCCATGTGCTCACCGGCACATCATTTTGTCTTTTTTTTAAATAATGGCCACTCATGTCCGACGGCCACGGGCGTGGATTGTTACAGGCTTCAGACACCTTTAATGTTTCTCTGTGTGTGTGTGTGTGTGGTATGTCTGTAGACGGAAGATTATCTGATCACTTAAACATCTGGGGATCATTTTGATACCTGAGTGCCATATACATTTCCATCCTGTTACAGGCATTATACTGAGTAGAGATAAAATATTGGAAATTTGTTTGGAATTTTCTTGTTAACTGAGAACACATTTTTTATTTAAAAAAAAAAAAAGCCAGGTAAGGGGTGCCTGCGTGGCTCAGTCAGTTAAGAGTCCGACTTTGGCTCAGGTCATGATCTCACGGTCTGTGGGTTCGATCCCCGCGTCGGGCTCTGTGCAGACAGCTGGGAGCCGGGAGCCCGCTTCAGATTCTGTGTCTCCCTCTCTCTCTGCCCTTCCCCTGCTCACGCTCTCTCACTCTCTCTCTCTCAAAAATAAATAAATAAACATTAAAATCTTTTTTAAAAAGCCAACTAAGCTGATTCTTTCATCCCAACCTAATGCCAGCATTTCACGGTAACGCGACATTAGTGATCTAGGATGATATGTTTTTCTCACATTTAACATGGTTCTTTTCTTTTAACACTCTAGGCCTTCCTTCTTAGCCAGAAGTCACTCTGTGGCAATTGTGGCAGGAGATAGAACTGTCTACATGTGACGTTCCCTGGACATCATAGCTCTTTGAGAATGAAAAGCGTCGTTTCAAAAGCAGCACGCTGGAAAATGCTCGTCTGTTGTTATTAACCGTGATTAAACTCTGTTGTTTCTGCAGGGCCAGCCAGGGCCAGTGGGCCCCCAGGGGTACACCGGGCCCCCAGGCCTGCAGGGATTCCCAGGACTGCAGGGCCGCAAAGGTGACAAGGGCGAGAGGGGGTCACCGGGGATCACAGGACCGAAAGGAGATGTGGTATGATGACTTCTCATGTTCCCTCCACTTTTGCGACGGGCAGTGGGTGTCCCGGCCCACAGTGAGCTTGTCTGCCTTCCTTACAGGGAGCAAGAGGCGTTTCCGGATTCCCTGGTGCCGACGGAATTCCCGTAAGTGTTTTGTAAGATTTTGTAGGATTTTAAAACACCGAACACGTGCTAAGCAAGCTCCTGACTTACAGAAGCCTTTCTACCTAGGCCTCCTGTTTGGTTTACACAATGAAGTAGGGCTCCCAGTGCATCCTTTTTCCCCTGGAGTCCTCTCAAATATGGCACAGATTGGTTCCTTTGTAAATGTTCTTCTGCACTTGGCTTCGGAATCGAAGCCGGTTTTCGGCGAAAACCGGACCTGGTTTTGTAATGGAAGGCTAGCACGTTAGATATGCTCAATCAGAATGCGGCTTGACATTTTGTTGGAACCGTAAAGCGACCTGAACATAAAGGGGCACGGCCGAGATGGTGGGTGGGAGGACGCCCTCTGCTGGACGTTGGTGACGTTTCCCCAGTTCTCTAGTGAACCATGCGTAAGTGAGAAGAAAAGACAGGGTTTGTCCATGAGAAAATCTCAAAATGCAATAAAATGTGTTTTTCTAACCTAGTTTACTTTACTTCTTGTGGCATAAAAAAATAAATAAATAAACACAGCGGCCTGTCTCTCAACCTCTTTCACAAGGATCCGTGAGCAGATTCCCAGGGTCTGCCTCCTACGGATCCCAGCCGCGGGGACAGATGTGTTTATGGCACATGCTTTCGCCTGCTGCTGAGGTTTGAGGACATCTGCTTCAGGAACCTCCCTCGTGTGCACACATCCGAGCCCTTACCCCACATGCCCACACCCCCTGCCCCTGTGTTAGCACGCACATCTACACGCGTGTGCACACGTAACAGATGCATTCCCGGGGCTGTGGAAGCAGGACAGCCGCCTTGTAGGAGGGAACACAGAAGAGCCATCACAGAGAGGCTGTGCATCACAGAGAGGAGGTTCTTCAGAATGCCGGCTGCACACCCAGGAGGCTGTGCAGCGGTACAGGAAGGCGGTCAGGGCTACAGACAGGCCACACGCAGACCTGAGGCCCGCGTGACGGTGACCTGACCCGGAGCGTCCCCTGGATGGGGGCTCACACGCACCAGTTAGGACACACAGCTGTGTGAACAAGTAAGGTAGTCACTTCCCCATTAGTCAGAGTCAAAGAATCCGTAGATTTTCAGGGGTAAACAAATAACGATAGCATTTTCCTACCAACCGCCTGCAACGAAACCACCTATTCTTAAACCGCTTTCTTGAGCTCTTTGGGCCGCCTTGTCGGTTTTGTCTTCTGGAAGTCGAAATCTGAGTTTAAAAGGAGGGATGTGGAAAAACAGTATAGCTGCTCTGAGTCATATTTGGTTTTTCCACTGTATGCCCATTTACTCTGAGGAGGAAATAGTTCACAAGTTGGAGAGGCAGTATCTTCACATGAGAGAGTGGTCACAGTAAGCAGGTAACCGAGCGGTTTCCGCAGAAACTCCGTGCTGCTGACAATGGCCTCGCCCGCTGACCACAGGACTCTGGAACTGCACATACGTGGACCCATGTGCCATCTGCCCCCGGGCTAATTTTAGCCACTTAGGAGCCATATATAAAATGTGATGTGCAGTCAGATCTTAAGAGCCATGTCCAGTTAGATGTTGAACATGAGACGGGCGGTCGGTTCAAGGTAATTGCACTTTTTCTTTGAAGAACAGTCTCCAACTAACGTCTGACTGACACGCCATGTCACATGACTTAGATCAGTTCCAAGGGAGCAAGAAAGGCCCACAGGAGACAGATCACTCCGGAGAGGAGTGAAGAACTCGAGTTACGAAAAGCATCACGGAAGACCGCACAGATCGTGAGCAGAGCACCCACCGGGCTTGTTTTCTCAGGCTGAATTTGAAGGATCAGCTTTCAGAGACCCCTAAAAAAAGGCCTGTAGTTGGCCACTACCAAGGCAGCTGGCTGCACTCTCAGCTGAAGAGATGGATGGTACCCCGTGATTTCCAGGGCAGCGGGGATTTCTCTCGTCTACCAGGGGATTGGCTGTTGGATCTGTGCTTGTCTGAGGGTCCCAGTTAAAGCAGCGGCTTTGAGTGTCTAAAGGAGAGCGATGAGAGGTAGACAACGAAATTAAAATGCAACTCTTCTCGTTGTGTTTCTTAATATCGTTCAGGGTCCAGGCACTCTATGTAGGATTCGTTCATTTCTCTTGAAATGTCCCAAATTTCTCAAAGTAAGTGTAAAAGGCATCCTAATGGGGCCTCAAAAAATCCACTCTGGAATGTATGCTTGGTCCATTGTCAGCAAAAGCAAAATTTTAGAGAGATTAAGAAGATGGCATATATCTAAACACGTGCCGTGGGAGGAAACAGCAAAATAGGCCGTGGTCTCGTAGTACGTAAGTGGCAGGCAGGTCATTAACTCAGCCTGACTCCCTAGCTATTCAAAAGACATTTGGTCATGCTGCCTTCCCTCCCCTCCCCCACCCCGACATCTCTGAACATCAGATGTTGCTTTTATTGGCTTTATTCGAAAGCAAATAAGAGGAAATCAGTTCTTCTACATACGGCGAAGTCATGGATGAAATCCCATCGGGGGGCAGGGGGAGTGTGAATCTCTTTCCTGTGTAGGATGTGAGTCTGTCACCTCACCCTCTACAGTTCAGTTGGGCACAAAAGATGGGGCCCCTTGTTGTCCTTGAAAGACCTAGCCGCTTCCAGAGTGCCTTCTAGAAGTTTTAAATCTACCGTGACCCGTCCCTGCTGACACAGACCTCCCGATAGACCGGCGGTAATGGACTTCTTTACCCAGCCCATGGCAAACAGAACTTCGTCCTGACGGCCTTTCTCCTGCTCAGAACCGAACCTGTGTGCCTCCATTTACTTAATCTTTCATTCACCTACCTGCTGGTTTTGAGTTCTCTTTGCCCTTGGGTTCATGCAGGGTGGGAAGATTTAGAAGTGTTTTATCACGCTCTCATGAGAACGCCAGACCGTGTGCTAGAAGGCTCACCTACTCTTCTCTCCCAGGGACACCCGGGGCAAGGTGGGCCCAGAGGACCACCTGGTCACGATGGCTGCAACGGGACGAGAGGAGACGTGGGCCGCCAGGGACCCGTCGGCCCCGGGGGGTTCGCTGGCCCTCCTGTGAGTATCAGGGCAGCGGGTGCGGCTGGGGTGGTGAACTCCAGGAGCTGGGGGGGGCCGGCCCTTGTCCGCAGACGGGTGGAGGATGTGTGGTGTGCCTTTCACGGGCCCATCCAGAAGGCCCTTTTAGAAATTGTGTCAGACAGACTTTCCAAGGAGGGCGGGTTGGCTCCTGTGGACCCCTCGGCCGGGGCGGGTGTGCTCAGCCCGGCTCCTTCACCCCCAGGCAGGTGCTCCCCTGTCCCTAGGCAGCGGTCAGGATGCACACGTTCCTGCAGACATCTCGGCATGATTTTCCTGCGTCCAGAGAACTTCATTTTCCAAATTTATTCTGTAAACAAGATAGAAAATAATCCGTGTGGTTCGTATCGTGCAGTTTTACCTGTGTCCTTGCATTTCCCCCCATGCTACAATTCAAGTAACAGAGAAGAATTGGGCAAGAGCAAAAACAAAATCAAAAGGCTTAATTAGAGCTTGACAGGATGCCGTTAGCCCCCGTCTTGTTAGATTCTAAACTCCTCTGTGACACGGAAACAGCCCCTGCAGGTAGAAGTGTGCTTTTTTTTTCTTTTTAATGGAAAACTTCCATGTATTCATCTGTTTTGTAGACTCAGTTTTCAGGTCTTTGCAAAGAATCTTGAAGTGTTTTCCATTTCTGTATGGCTGCCTTCTTGCCATCAAAATATTGCAAAGTCAGGGTTTTGCCAACATCTTATTTGGTAAAACTCTTTATTTAAGAAAACATTTCTAAGACTGGGGAAGAATATTCACACGTTCCTCCCCGTGTGTTTCCCCCTGAAGTTCGTGGATTTCTCTTATTCTCACTTCTCCTCCCCAGTCCTCTCCCTGGGTTGTCTTTTATGTGTGGGTCACCTTGTCAACGAGGACCATCACTTTCCAGTCTGCTGTAATGTCATGAAACTATCATTATCAATAAATATAACCATCCCTTTAAAATACTGATTTTATACGGGCGCCTGGGTGGCTCAGTCGGTTAAGCATCAGACTTCGGCTCAGGTCCTGATCTCACAGTTCGGGAGTTCGAGCCCCATGTCCGGCTCTGTGCTGACGGCTCAGAGCCTGGATCCTGCTTGGGATTCTGTGTGTGTGTGTGTGTGTGTGTGTGTGTGTGTCTCCCTCTGCCCCTCCCCCTCTCACACTCTGTCTCTCCATGTGTCTTAAGACAAAGTTTCAAAAAGAAAATTTTTTTAATACTGATTTTATACACAGGCATTGAAAGACATTCATCCACGTACAATGTGCACACGTACTGAGTGTATTTGTCACAATTCCACTTTTACAGAATGACCCAGCATCTTTCCCAAAAATGGTGCTTCAGAACATATGTGTTAATATCTTTAGCACCCTAATGCCCAAGAAAAGACAAAGTGTATTATTACGAAGAGAAACAACATGTTGGCATCCTGAAGGATTCGTTTACTGAGCATCCTTTTGGGTTTTTGTAAATAACCTAAGTCCTTTAAAATGTTTCCATTTTAACTTTGAAGGAAGATACTATTGGGTAAATACGAAAGTCTCATCTTTGTGGCTGAATGTAGGACTGGTGTTCAGAATAACCCAAATAAGCCATAAGGACCACTGACATTGCCCATAACAGACAATGTCTAATCACCCACATGGCTAGCACTGCACTGAGTGTTCACGGGCCTTTCTGTGTTTTCTCTGTCTTCCACGTCCTGTCTACCATAGGGGCCCCAAGGACCCAAGGGGCAGAAAGGTGAGCCGTACGCGCTTTCCAGTGTGGACCGCGACAAATACAGGGTATGTTCGCTAGAGGTGGGACTCGTGCCTGAGCTATCAGGGTAATTCCTAAGTAATAACAAAACTTCCCTAGTATGGCTGAACTATAAGCAAGTGCCTCTGGGGTGGTAGAACAGCCCAGCACCATGAAGACTCTAAAAACCTTCGATTTCTATCCTGGGGCGCCTGGGGGGCTCAGTCAATTAAGCATCCAACTCTCTCAGGTCACGATCTCACCGTCCGTGGGATCAAACCCCAGGTAGGGCTCTGTGTTGACAGTGTGGAGCCTGATTGGGATTCTGTCTCTCTCTCTCTCAAAATAAGTAAACTTTAAAAAAATCATCGATTTCCCATCAGGGTGACATTTACCTGTGGGTGCACAACTTTCCAGTCTGTATTCACAATGCCCCAGATAAAGGGTAGCATTACCAAGCCCCTGGCGGGGCTGATATATTTTCCGAATTTGTTTCCAAAGTTGTGATAAAATGTAACTAAATCTAAAGACACTTAAAAACCAGAACTCTTGGGGCTCCTGGGTGGCTCAGTCGGTTAAGTGTCCGACTTCAGCTCAGGTCACGATCTCACCGTCCGTGAGTTTGAGCCCCGCGTCGGGCTCTGTGCTGACTGCTCAGAGCCTGGAGCCTGTTTCCGATTCTGTGTCTCCCTCTCTCTCTGACCCTCCCCCGTTCATGCTCTGTCTGTCTCTGTCTCAAAAATAAATAAACGTTAAAAAAAATTTAAAAAATAAATAAATAAAAACCAAAACTCTTAAAATTATTTTCTCTCAACTAGGGTGAACCTGGGGAGCCTGGATTGGTCGGTTTCCAGGTAAGGTCTATTTTCATTAGAGAATGTTCCAAGCAGAATGTCAAGAACTCAGGACTGCACATACCGGTGTCCCTCTCCTAACAGCCTTCCTTTTTGCCTGTACGCAGGGGCCTCCCGGCCGCCACGGGCCTGTGGGACAGATGGGTCCAGTTGGAGCTCCAGGAAGACCAGTAAGTGGCAGGTGCCCGGCTCATTCTCAGGGGGCCATCAGGGTGTCCCCTAGACACACGGCTTCTTCAGTTGTTGATGCATGTGGAAGCGTCACGATACATCTCGGATGCTTGTGGTCACGATGGAGACTCTCGAGACAAAACAGGTCCTCTCTCGCATGCGTTTTGCTGCTGTTGAGGTTGAGGAATGAGGACTTGAAATTTGTGGGCACTAGATCACCACCAAGCATGTCCAGTGTGGAGATGGTGCTGGCTGGGCCCCCTTCCAGTCGAGACGAGCTCTCTCGGCCCCACACCCAGCCAGCTGATGGCGGGGGCGGGGGGGGGGTGGCGCGCAGGGGAGGGGCTGTCACCCCTGGGCCAAGCACATCAAAGTCCGACAGGTGGATAAGAAGAAATGGTCTCTGCCTGGGCGTGGCCATCATGACAGCTGTACCACACCTGGGCGTGGCCATCGTCACAGGTGTGCCACACCTGGGAGTGGCCATCATTGCCAGTGAGATGTTACACATCAGTTGGCAAAACGGCCCCAGTGGCCGCCTGAAGGGGTTCCCGGCCCGTGCAACTCAACGGACAGAGTGAGTGGCACCCGCACAACACGGGGGTGAAGGAGGGCTTGCTGCAGGGAGGGAGAGGATGAGAAAACAGAGGTGCTGGTGCCCATGAAGCCCCCCAGACCACTTCCCCCATCGCCCACCAGCCCGGCACGAAACCACCCCCACTGGGTGTCTGCCCCTCGTTCCCTGGAAGTTTAGCATCAAGACAAATGGGCCTTGAACAACATTTGGGGAGGTCCGGGTCCAGGTGAGAGAGACCTTGTCGCAGAAAACCAGAGAAGCGAGGATCGCGCGATGCCAGGTTCTTTGCTCCCCCGCCGCGTACAGCTGTCGGCCTGCCCACGGTACACACGCCACATGGGCAGGGGTTGGTCTTTAAATACACAGTTCAGGGAAATCTGAAGCAGGGGCCTGTCCCCGCCGTGTCCTGAGCTGATCTGACGGCTTCAGGTTCTTCTACGGGCCATTAGAATCGCCCACGCTTCCTTGTGCTTAAACGCTAACCACCCGTCTCGTGCGTGTTTAACACCTCATCCTAAGTGTGGCGTTGACACTGAACACTTTGCAGAAAGACCGTGGTGTTTGCAGATGGACTTTCAACCCTGCAGTTCAGACCCGCAGGTTAACTCTGCCCGTGAACATTTGCTGACCCCTCCAGCAAAACATGCTAGGAGGTCAGGGGAGGCAGTGTCCACGGTGACAGGGCCTGGGACCTTGCGGGGGGTCCGAGCAGGCAGGAGTTAGGACCCGGGTGAAGTCAAAAGTCTGAACTCAGAAGAGCAAACCCAGAACAGCTGTAGGTGGACCGCTGGCAAATTCTGAGAGGCAGGCCCGCCCCTGGTCCTCTGCCCTCCAGCCCGTCCTCCCCACCGAGGCAGGTAGACCGGAAACCTCTCTACATACTACACGGTGTTCTAAATATACACAGAATGGCTTTCCCAGAGCTTTCCAGCAGAAGTTATCTGGGTCCTGGGATAAAGAAAACAGTTTACAGATTTCTTTGTATTTGTGCAGGGCCCGCCTGGACCCCCTGGACCTAAAGGACAGCCGGTAAGTCGGTGACGGGGGCGGGGTGGCTTACACACTTGTGTGCACTTTTCCTGACCATAGGACTACTTGGTTGACAACGACGTATCGTTTATTTCGTGATGAAAATGATTCTGTAGGTTTTTAAGACCAAAAAAATCACATCCCACTGCCGTCCTGTGGAAATCACACTGATGAATGTTTGATTAGCAATGTAGACGCAAGACCAGCTCGTGTGTATCCGAATGTGTCAGTGCACCAGAGGGGACAAAATGTGGCTGTGTTTGTGCGGGGTGGGGAGCCAGTGGCATTCCTGCCCAGATGTAACCAAGCTCTTTGTGCCGGAGGGTGACACCAGCCCCCAGGGAGCTAGTCCGTGATTTTCAAGTCAGGCTTGAGCCCAAGGCCATACTGTTCCCACCCAAGAAAGATGATTAAGTTGGATGAAGTACAAGAAAGGAGGTGGCTTGTCAGAACCTATAGACGGAACTAGGGTTCAGTGTCAACGGGGAAAGTTGGATAAATGTCTAAGACCAAGAGCAGGCAGATGGGGAAGGGGATGGGTGATCAGAAATGCTGGCTGCAGCTGCCAGTGTGCAAGGACCATCCCGTGGCCTGCGCGTGGCCGGGGACATCCCCAAGCCTGCATGTTCCCATGTCTGCTCTACGGAAACCTCATCTCTTTGGCCTCCGGGGGACCTCAGCATCCACCGTTCCCCCCCCTCTGCTCCCATCACCTCTGACCTGGCTTCCGGCGGGGGCTGGAGCTCATTAAGGCTGCTACCCCCACCGCTGGGCTCCCCACTGTCTCGCGGCCACGAGCAGGGTGGGAACGGCCCCGAGCCAAGAGAAGCGGATGTGGGACGGGGCCGCCCAGCCCCAGGGTCGCCTCAGATCCCCGCTTGGCTGCAGCACAAACAACCCTCGCCGTCCACCAGGTCACTTCCTGGGGACTTGGGCGGCCGGCTCGCGAGGCAGAGGGACAGCGGGGGCCCCCGGCAAAGCGCATTCTGATCTGGCCCGGCTGCCTTGCTGTGCTTTGATTTCAGCTCCCAGCCAGGTGGGAAAGGAGCAAAATAGCAAAAATTAATTAGGGGTTTTGTTTGTGTTTTTTGGAGAATATCTGGGCACCGGAGGGGGAGCGGGGTACTGCAGAGAGAAGGAGCAGATACGGCCCCACGCCATCCTTTGTCTTGGTGGGAATGTGGGGGCCCTGGGGAGGAAGCCGAGTTGTTTGCAGGCCAAAGAAAAGAGCGCTATTTCTAGAACATGTGTAAGTGTGTAGCACAGCTGCTCCTGGACTTAGGGGTCAAGTCAGTTCTCGAACACATGTCCCCCCCACTTGTGAATCTATTAAGTATGTGACAAGTCGGGGGCCCCAGCCAGAGAATCCCCAGCCCCTAAAGTCATGCAAAGGGTCATGTGTTTGTGGAATCAGGATTATCTTACCAAAATGACAAAAGGCTGAGGCGGAAGGGAGACTGAATCCTGATCCTGAGATCTGGGATCCGGGGGGGGGGGGGGGGGGGGGGGGGGGGGGGGGGGAGTGGCTGTTTCCTGGATCTGAGGAGACGCTGAGACCCTCATCCGTGGAGATGACAGGTGCGCTACCGAGTCCGAGAGACCCGGGATCAGGTCTGGGCTCTGCCGCATGCCAGCAGGGAGGCCACGGCCAGACGCCTGCGGTATCTTCATTCATCACACGCTGCACAGGGTTAAACACCGCAGAGCCCTGGCTCACGCAGCAGGTGCAGAATTAATGACACAGCCAATTTCGGGAGCCTCGGGATGGTTGAACAACAGAATATGTTTCAAAAAGCAAGCTAAAACATTCCCAGCGGTGACAGAGTCCAGAAAAACCGCCATTAATCCGCTATTTTCAGGGTTTCACTTAGAGTATAAAATACGGATTTTCCCTAAAAGCACACCTGTATTCAAGAATAGCACAGCATTTTCCCAAAGCCCATTGTTTTCATCACACTCACGATACACCGTGAGGTGCCGCTTTCCGTAACTCCTACGTGACCCCAGCCTGCTCCCGTTCATATTATGTGATCTCTGGGCTCACACTTTTATTACGTAGTTTGTATGTGAAACTCGCAAAAGAAAAGACATTAATTTTCTTTTGTGTCAAATAGCTTTGGGGAGGGGACACCAGAATATTATGCAAAGATAATTGTTTGGTATTTTGCAAATAGAGCTTACATCCCTTCTTCTAAATATGTATATGTGTGTGTATATATATATACATATATATACACACACACATATATATATAAACACACACACAGATATATATATGTGTGTGTGTGTATATATATATATATTTCTCTGTGGTTAATGACTTTTAAAAACTCAGAAAAACCATTTGTCTTTTCAGGGCAACAGAGGACTTGGTTTTTATGGACAGAAGGGAGAGAAGGTAAGGAAACGTAATAGATTAAAGCGGAGCCCTACTTAGCAATTAGGAAATAAATCATTTTGATGACTGCTTTCGATGCAGTCGTCTTCTAACCACTTGCATAGGAAATGATCACTGTAAAATGCTGGGCTATGGGAAACGCTCCAGTTACGGTGATGGGTCACTGAGACAGTGAAAGCCAACAGTCTAGGTTAGCCCCGGACAGACCTGTGACACAGACGTGAGTGACTTCAGCCGTCAGCAGCACCCACAAAGTAAAAGCATTGCCCGAGGTGTCTCCCAACGTGCAGACCCTCGAGGTAACTGAGCAGAGACTGAATGGAGAACCACAAGCCAACGTGGAGCCCACTCAGGGACCGGGCACACAGGCAATCAGGAACCACGTGGGCGTCTGTAATCCCTGCACCAGCAACACGCAAAGACCAAGGGCCTTCGAGAGCGTCACTTGAGGCCACGCACATGAGACCCCCAACGTGTCAGGTGGCTCACACAAGCAGAGGCTCACCAACACGTAACGGGTCGCATTCACCACAAAACCCACTGGCCACCATGAACTTTGTGCCGTGGCTTCATTGTTAATGAATTTTCATTTTGTTTTTCCACTGGGCTGTTTGATCGCACAGTACACTAAGTGTAGTCCGGTACTGCTCAGGTCCGAAGAGAAAGACTTTTTCTTTGTGCTAATACCGTAGAAAAAATTTACAAAGGAAAACATTGAAAAATCCGAACACATAAAAAGTTACACACCTATACAATGAAATATGACAAAATAGTAAACTAACATAAAAAGAAGACAAATCTGGGAAGAAATCACTGGGCAGAAGGAAGAGTCATCACTTTAGACAGGATGGAAAAGAAGTGAATGTGTATCATCTCCAAAGAGTTGAGTCGAATGTTAATAGAGTATCGAGGCCCGGATAGGTAAAGGAAGACGAACCAAGACCTCCAGGCAATTCTCAGATACAATGTTAGCAGACTCTCAGAATACTACATTGTGTCACTTTGCTCCTGTTCACATTATATGACATCTGGGCTCAAATTTGTATTCCATAGTCTGCTTGTGGAAATGCCAAAGAAAAGACAATAGGTTTCTTTTTGTGTCAGTTTCTGGCAGATGAAGCCCCTTCTTATGCAAGAATCCTTGTCTAATTGTTGCAGATTGATTCCTTCTGGGATCTGTGCACCAAGTGAGAAGTGTTTCTTGCTAATGACAAAAGTGCAAATAAAGCTTGAGATATTTTATCTGTTGAAGATGCTACTTTTTATTCTATAAGAACACCCTTAACGGGCATGGCAGTGGCAAGACTGGAGTAGTCTTTCCTTTCTCGGGCATATTTTACACCTGGGTCCCAATCTTGGAACACAATAGAGGAAAACACTGATGTGGAGACATTCAGCCCTAGTACAGGAATTCATCATAAGGAGATAACTCCACAGAAGCAAATGTAACCCACACTTATGAACAACCTCAACACTGTTTATGAATAAATTGCAAATGATGATTGCAAGGAGGACACAAATAATTTTACGTTATGATTTTATTTTATACTATGATTATAACATTACAAAACTGGTGTAATTTTTGTAATATACAAAAGTAGGAATAGCAGTTTGTAGTGGTGCTTTTGTTCACACCTGATGGTGTCTTTGCAATTTAAAGCTGACTACTTTTGCTAAACCATTCCCAGGGTGACATGGGACAGCCGGGACCCAATGGGATTCCATCAGACATCCACCATGCCATCATCGGGCCCATGAAGGAGATGTTCCACCCAGATCAGTATAAGGTAAAGAGGCTTCAGCAAAGTTGACTGTGTTTCCAGTTGAACTAAAAGAAAGGAATTTTCTTTGATCCTTTTAAAACAATCACAAAGTGGGGAAGTCTTAGTACCCAGCTGGCTCATCACACATGAAGACACCACCCATAATCACACAGGTGTACTAGTCCATCATCTTAAAAAAAAAAAAACTGTGACAAATTTGCAACAACAGCAGAATTCACGAACAGTCTCCGATCTGTCCTGAGTATACACATCTCCTGTGCAGGCACAGGTTAATGGTCCAAGCATAATTCAGAGCCAGGATGGGAACTATCTGAGCAAAGTGTTGTGTTCCGCAAAAGAAACCTACTTTTTGTCTTTGCTGACAATGGAGCATCACTGTGGGCGTTCTCCCATCAGTCAGTTTTCTGATTTTTATAATTTCCATTAACATTTTCTTTGATCAAAAGTGTACTCTTGGCATGTAAATAAAAATTCAGGGGCGCCTGGGTGGGTCAGTCGGTGAAGCGCCCGACTCTTGGTTTCGGCTCAGGTCACCATCTCACGGTTCGTGAGTTCGAGCCCCGAGTCGGGCTCCACGCTGACAGTGTGGAGCCTGCTTGGGATTCTATGTCTCCCTCTCTTTCTCCCCCTACCCCCCCAAAAAAAATAAACTTTTTTTTTAATTAACACCCCACTCTACCCCTCACTCACTCAGACAGGCCAGTGAACCTTCCCCAGTGTCCGGGCTCCCTTGTGCCAAAGGAAGGTGGTCAATAAACTCAACCTCATAATGCTGCTGAGTGGAGACCACTCCGTCAGGGCAAAGTCCCCAATTTGAGGTCATAGACAGTGCCTGGGACCAAAGTGAAAACCCCAAACATGGGATCTAATTCCAACTCTCAAGTATCTGTCCAGATGGAGATTGGGTGCTCGACCGTGGCTGGGAGAAGGCAGGCCTCCGGGAGGAAGTCGCTCCGGGCAGCTGTGCCTGACTTCACAGCCACGTGACCGTTGACAGAAGGGGCTTGGGCAGTGGCTGATGTAAGGCAGAACGCCGAGGAAAGCGTGTCAGGAGCCATCTGAGCTTAGAGCAGGATGTCCCTGGACATCCAGGCAGGAAGGGGACCCCACTGAGTCATCAGGTGGGATCCAGACGGGACTCCGGCTCCTGCTGGTGCCCTCGCCATCAGCCAGGTAGGGCCTCTGTCCAGTTTCAGGACAGGAGCCAAGGGGGGAGTGAGGCCAGAGGACGTGCGATCCCTGCCGAGGTGCTCAAGCTTCTGCATCCGATTTCCTTCAGCTTCTGCAACAAGATGGGTGGGGGACGGGGGCCCGGCCAGCCTGCAGGAGGCTGCTGAGAGTGACAGGGATCCCAGGTGCCATCTCAGCAGCAATGAGGGAAAAGAACCCAGTGGTCGCTGCATTTCTTCCCCCGTTTTAGACCAAGAAGAGTGGGAAAAAGCGCTCATATAAAATTGAGCCTGCTTCCTAAATAAAGCCTGTGTAGCTTGGGGTTTTAATATGCTCCAAACGTGTCCTTTGCCCCGAGAGGACCTTCCTAAGGCTCTTTTATTCAAATGAACGCCATCGCTGGGGGCCTCTCATGGGCACATCTTCTGCCACTGCACGTCACCATGGGCCTGCGCTGTGGGCGAGGGGGGGTGGGCTGTGCAGAGAGCGGACGGGCAGCCTCCCCATTCCACCAGACGTAGCATGGGATTTAACTGATACTGGGAAAGCCCAGAAGAAGTCATACTTCTTTTCTCTTGACCTTTGAAGCTGCACAACGTGGGAGTTGTTTATTATGAGCCTCTCATAGTCACTGTTTGCCGTGGCATTAACTACTTTTTGGATGGTGAACCCCATCCGTCCTTTCTGCTCTTGAATTAATGCTCTTTCTGACACTTCACTGTCTTCGCAGGGCGAAAAGGGGAGTGAGGGGGAGCCGGGAAGAAAGGTAAGTCGAGCAGCGGCCGGGTTTCCTCTCGCTGGCAGGGTCCCCCCAGCCCCCCACCCGGCCCCCACTCCCGGTGACCACGCACAGGGCTCTAGCAGCATCCACCTGTGACATCGGGTGGCGCTTTGACACTTCTTTTCAGAAAACAATTTTAGAATGTCTCCCCTTTTGCATAATACACACCAGCTAACCAACATCTTCTGGGGTTTGTGACCTGAACGTCGGCGCTTTAGGAGAGCAGGTGCACAGGCGGAGGGACGGCGGGCTTGGCCGTGGCTTCAGTTCCGGGGCCAGCACATCGTTGCTATGCTGTCTTCCGTCCTCGTCACGCCTGCCCTGTATTCCCAGCCCTCCTGGGCGTCACCTGCTACGTGACAATGCCAGTGGTGTCCTGGAGCGATGCTAGTGCAGGCCACCTGGGGGGCTCTCTGTGACCCTGAATCATGCTGGGCTGGACTGGGGACCCCAGGAGTCCCAGGGGGCTAGAACACCCGAGGGGGTAAAGTGCACAGGCCAGCTCCCTCACCTCTTATCTCTCCTCCTAGGGCATAGCCTTGAAGGGAGAAGAAGGAGTCATGGGCTTCTCGGGCATACGGGTAAGCGATGCATCCCATAACTGCAGTTTGCTCTGGTTTGCATGTTAAGTAGACTGGATTCCTCCGAGCAGACTTGAGGTTCCCTGCGAAGTCAAGCTAGAGGCACAGAGAGGTCCCACATACCCTCTCCCCTCACCCACGCACAGCCTCCCCACTCCCAGCGTCCCTACCAGAGTGGCCCGCTGACCGCGGCGGGCGAGCCCACAGTGATGGACACGCCCTCCCCCCCAGTAACCATGATGTTGGAGACTCCGCTGAAGGGGGGGGGGGGGGCAGAACACAGAGACATCTCTGCCAATGCCGGTGAGGCTGCCTTAAGCCACGGTAACGGAAGTGTAGACTGTCCCCCAACACAAGAAGTTGATTCTTGTTTCCCTGAGAGTCTAGGACAGTGGGTGGGGTGCCGGGGGTCACGGGAGTGTCTCCCCCGTGGAGATTCAGCGCCTGTGGCTCCCATGCCCAAGGGCAGACCTCCATCCTTAGAGCGTGGCCTCAGATGACGCCTGCCTCTTCGGTCCTCCCTCCATCGGCCAGAGCTCGGTCACCTGCCACACCTCACTGCAAGTGCACTGGGAAATGTGGCCAGAACAAAGGCAGAGTGGCCTCGCGGTGGCTCTCTGGTAGCCACGGCCACTAAAAGGACACGCGTTAGAATCTTGGAAAATAAGAGACCCCTGAGAAAGTTGGAGTGCAGGTCTTTTAACACCTCCACCGGATGAACCATACCGTCTTTCTAGACCTCTCCGTATTGCTTTAGGCAGTAGATGTGACGACCCACATCCCTCAGAAAATAATTTTGATACTTTCATGGTAAAGCATTTCATGTTAGCCCATGTCGGGGGCGGTAACAGAGCCCTCTGGGAAATGTTGCTGTCCATTCTGAGATGCTTTTGCTTCCGTTTTCCGTCCCAACCCAGGGTTCTCCTGGCTTCGATGGCGAGAAGGGTTCACCAGGACAAAAGGTAAGTTTGACGCGCCTCTTTATTTCACCACCGTGCTTTGGAGATGATTCCACATTAGCACGGACACATCCACAGAGCTTTGGTAGCGACCTGCACAGCATTGCGTGAAAAGGGCGCACCGTGTGCCTAACGACCCCTCACCGTGGTTCCCAGCTGCTTGCTGTTTGCAGCCGTCACACGGTCGACAGTATGGGACACACCTCTTGGCGCCCGTAGGCCAGGATTTCCATCATTCGGTCCTAGGAAGTGCATAGACAGGCTTTTTAGAAATCAGTTCAGCCTCTGAATCATGACTCCATTGAATCCTGCCAGGGCTCCACCGCCATGTGGACAACAAGGACGTGGGGCTCATCAGTCTCCGCGGGGAGCTCCCCGGGGACTTCAGATGGATGTGGCCTCCGGGTCCGGCTTCCAGCCGGCACTAGCCCTAGACCCAGGCTCTGCTGACACTCTAACCCGCTCGCAGCGGGACCAGCCTCAACTCCTTCCTGCAACCTTGGCTTGTCTCACTCCTCCCGCTCCTGTCCTTTCATCCCAAACTCAGGCCGAGAAGCTGACACCAGGGTTCCCCTAATTGCATCCACGTTCTCATGACATTCGTAACTGATGCGGGCACCCCCAAAGGCGGCGTTCCTGGAGGACGGCTGTCCAGGCGTACCCCAACCGAAGGCCAAAAGGCCAAATTCCAGTGGAAGGATTTCATTAATCAAGCAAAGAGACAGAGAACTAAGGCAACGTCTACAAGGGACCCGTCTCCACCGCCCGTGGAGCCGAAGTTCTGTCGTTCAAACTTTCATCGCTTGCCAGTGACAGGGAAATTATAATTACGGATTTCTTCTACACCCGGCACTCAGGAGTTACAGATTTTTTTTTTTAATGCAGTTGGATACAGCTGCCCCCTGGAACTCGCTGTTTATGTGAGACAAGACGCCCAGTTAGACATTGACCACCTGGGGCCTCTAACTGCTGTGGCCAGATGTTAGAACGGAAGGCCCTCATCTTCCAGGGGAAGACGGGGACACTTCTGGCCAAGTGGGACGTCTCTGTGGGGAGACAGTTTACTCAACCATACAAATAGGAAATGCCCAGGACATGTACAGATGGCAGAGTCCCTGCTTGTTAGGCCGCACGGCACCTCAGACGTGACCGCTGAACCTCGTCTTACTTGACAAGCTGCCATTACTCCCAGAGACCTGTTCAGTTACTGATCTAGTCCCCAGATAATTCCTCCTTGACCGCACAGCCCTTGCCCCCCTCCCCCACCGCCACCCCTGTTGTTATGTCTGCACAGAAACACAAAGACAACCCGTTAGGTGGTTGTGTTGACTCTTGGTGTGCCAGACAATCAGGGTTCCAGCTGCCTGTGGTCTCACGTGCACCTAAGTACAATCTCCCCCTTTTACTCTGCTGAGCCCTACATAATACTGAGCCCACCCTCATCCCCAGTCAATTCACCTGCTGCTGAGAACTCACAGGGAAACTTCTAGATCATTGTTTTGGCTTTTTGGGGTTCCAGCAGCCAACAGGGAGACCTGTGGATCGATAGAGCCAATAGTCAGAGACATCCTGAACACTCTTCCATTTTGCCCTTTCCCCTGTTGGTTTTCCGAAGCCCCCGGCTCATTCCAAACGTTTGCTCAGACGTGTTTCAGAAACGTTGGTGCTGCTGTGGCTTATGCAGCACAGGTGGTGAGCACGTTGTGCGGAGGGGATGTGGGGGGGTACCCACTACTGCCCAGTGATAGCGTCGCCCAGCCGGACGGCGCTCAGGCACGTAGCACGAATGCACGTCTGGCCGCATCCAGCGCGGCGTCTGGGCTGAGTTGTTAGGTTGGCGCGCAGGCCGCTGAGAACTGAGCGCCTAGCTGCTCCCGTCGTCGACGCACTCTGTCAGGACTCCGTGCCTGTCTTGAGAGATGGCCTCCAAGTAGGAGATTGGTGGGACCTCGGAGAAGTTTCCCTTCACTTCTGAATCGTCAGCTCCACCTAGTGTGAAAGGAAGTCCGTCGACATGAAAGGCCTGCGTGGAAAGCACAAAACCAACCCCGTCATTGCTCACGCTAAGCAACAGGACTTTCAACATGTGTGCTCCCGAGTTCCAGAACATCCTGTGAAATAACCAGGCTGCATTTTTTACACCATGGGCGCGTGGTATTCTGAACTTGGGGCCTCACTGTACCTATTCTTTGGCAAGAGGGAATGAACTTCTAGGTTTCTTAAAAAGCTTTACATATATATATCCAGCTATGATGTGGCTCACGAGGGTGAACATTCTCTTTCAATAAATATTCAAGGGGATTAGAAAGCAGCACTGAGCACTTTCTAAATGAAGAGAAAAATTCTAAATTAGGGGGCATTAATGCTCCTATTTGGTGCTCGTAAAAATTTTTCAAAATCCCGCTTGGGGGAAGGTTTTAATAGATGGATCAATCATAAAATCACTGAAGGGGGGCAACCCGGCCCCCGAGCCTCCTGAAGTGACGCAGTAGGAAGGACACGACACGCCTTGTGACTAATTCTCACTCGGAAGGTGCACCTGAGCCCAGGGAGGGAAGCCCGTAGCGAGAACAGCTGCCGGACAGGACGTCTGCGGGCAGAGGTGCACACTTTCCACACTGCGAGGAAGAGTGAACCACCAGTGACCCGGTTTCTTCAACAGCAACAATAACAGAAGTTATGGAAAAAGTAGAAAGGAGGAGGCAGCTCTTAAGAATTGTGAGGCCGGGGCGCCTGGGTGGCTCAGCCGGTTGAGCGTCCGACTTCGGCTCAGGTCGTGATCTCACGGCTCGTGGGCTTGAGCCCCGCGTCGGGCTTTGTGCTGACAGCTCGGAGCCTGGAGCCTATTCGGATTCTGTGTCTCCTGTCTCTGCTCCTCCTCTGCTTGCTCTCTGCCTCAAAACTATAAACGCTAAAAAAAAATTTTAATTAAAAAAAATAATGATGAGGTTTATCAGCCGCAGGTCACATTTGGACTTTGAGACCACAATCAGGGAACATTGGGCACAGAGTGGGTAGTAGGTAATTTTCATGAGTTGTCGTTAGTGTTGTCAGCCGTAATAATGGTATCGTGGTCACTTCTTTAAATTCTGTGTTAGCGGTAAAACTAAGCCCCGAACATCTTTCCTGCAGGGAAGCAAAGGACTGGATGGTTATCAAGGCCCGGATGGACCCCCGGGACTCAAGGTGAGCTCAGTTTTCCTGGGGCTGGAGGTGTGGTCTCCTGCCATCCACTCCATTGGAGGAGGTGTCCTCTGTCCTGTTTAACACTCCCTAAGCAAACACACAACACCCCGCACTGGACAGATGATACGGACACGGCCTTATCGGTCACGTGTCCAGACCTCACAGTGCTGCACACCACACAAGGCACATGGAGGGCACACTCGGGATCTGCACCCGGGAGCAGAGGGGACCAGCGGCGCTGTAGGGACAGGCTTTATAGTAACAAGAGGGTGGGGTATCCCCTGTCCCCAGGGGGGAGTATGATTGGCTTGCTCGAAGAATGGGCTGGCAGGGAGGTGAGGACCAGTAGGTTGAGGACCAGGTGGGGTGCAGCTGGTCGGGTGATGGGGCTCCAGCCAGGCGGGGAGACTTTCCTGCTAGTGGGGAGCGTATCTGGTGAGGACAGGGGCATTCCGCAGTCAGGCCTTCGGGGGCCCCGGGAGGCTCGAGGACACCAAGGCAGCACTTGGAAGTTTCGGTGTCACAATCCAGATCAGGGTACAGTTGCATCGTTCCCAGCTTGGGTGTGGCTGCAGCCTGGTATCCGATGGGTGGCTGGGGTACCGTGACCAACAGGGGAACAGTCTGCCCTGCAGAAAGTCGTCCCCTGCCCGCTTCTGGTGTTTGACAAGGACTGCAAAGTGAGGTTGGTGCCCTGCCCGCACCGCTGCCTCTTGGTGTGTCTGGCTGGTGGCTGGGATGCCCGGGCATCACCACAGCACAGGGCAGACGGTCCACATTCAGCTTTACTCCCTGGTACTAAGCATAGTTTCCCAAACTCCAAAAGGCGGGCCTCACGTTCTTCCGTTCTCCTCTTTCTTCCTCCAGGGAGAAGTGGGCGACCGCGGCCCCCCAGGTGCCCCTGCGTACTCGCCTCATCCCTCCCTGGCCAAAGGTTTGTGTGTGATTTCTCCTGCGTGTCTACATCGTACGGGATCCTCTTCTGTCTCGGACACAGAGTCATAAACTGGCAAGAGAGGCTTTCTGAGTAAAACAAAGCAAAGCAAAACAAAAGATGTTTAGAACATAACCTTTGGAGAATATCAGTCCCATGTACAACTTAGCTTAAATGCTTAAACGTGGTGTCACAGAGAGGCGCTCGGTTCACCTGTGCCTAAGAGAGCGCCCTCTGCTGGGCGAGCCCTGCACTTCCGCATACGTCGTGCAGATTCTGGTTTCGCCACCTGTAAAGTCACTGGGAGAAATCCAGTCCTTGGGCACATCTGGCCTCCCCGACGGCGGGAGTCCCAGCCGCCTTTGCTGGTTTCTGCCCCGCGTGCACCA
This sequence comes from Herpailurus yagouaroundi, assembly GCF_014898765.1. NCBI lineage: Eukaryota > Metazoa > Chordata > Mammalia > Carnivora > Felidae > Herpailurus > Herpailurus yagouaroundi. Next base: position 2,759,999 of record NW_024412405.1, on the reverse strand, counting down.
AGATGCTTACGGCCCCTGCTGGCCAGTCTGAAGCCGGAAACTGGCCATAATCCATAATCTGTACACAACCACCTCCTTTCAACCGTCGAGGAATCCCCAGGTATTTGTGCATGACGGACTGCCCAGGAGAGGCTCCCGGTGCCCCAGTTGACCCCTGAGCGTACATGAAAGGTTTTGCATGTGTCACAGCTAATGCCCATCTCGTGATTTCACTCAGCCTCCCAGATTGGCAGGATCGTACCAAAATACGATTTTAATTCTGTGAGAAGAGCAGTGGGCTCAGAACCTTTTTGAATGTGAGTCCTTCTAGGTTCAAAAAGAAAACCTGTTTTCAGTGCCCCCTCTAAGTAATCATATGTATATTTGCTTATGGGTGATTCACCTATGTTGTGCAAAGCTCCGGGATTTTAGCTGCTATGGTTCACTACTGTATCCCCAATTTCTAGAACAGGACCAGGCAGAGAGTAGGTTACCTGAATGGCTGGACAGTGTATGTACTAAATAATACACGTCAGGAAAGAGTTTTACTTTAAAAGAGTGGTTTTTAAACTAAAGATGGTCTAATGTTTTCTTCCTGCACCCAGTATATGTCCGTGGGTCAAGGACTCACACCTGCTTGGTGCAAACCATCTGTCAGTTTAAGAACAGCCTTTGCATGTGCTTATCCTCTGTTGGTGAGAACTTAGACTAGCACAGGACTAAGGACATCCCGGCAGAGCCCCTAAAGGAGTTCTCTGCAGGGTGGCATTGAAAGGACACCACTGGCCTCCCTCCGCAAGAACAGCTGTGTTTTGTGCATTCTTGCGAGTTAACACATACCAGTAAATGGGTATATTTGGAATCCCTGCTCAACACCTCAGATCGCCCTCCCTGCGCGGCTGGTACTCATGGAGTCCATGGGGTGTCCATGGACTGCGACACGCCTGCCAGGCCAGAAACCCCAGGAAGAGGAACATGAGGTTGATGTACTGTCAGTGGTTTTGGTGAAATGGAAATACTGTCCTTGAGGCTTTGGGAACATAATTTTTTAAATTAACCTTGGCGATTTTTCAAAAACGTTCACTGCCCAAGAGCCCGGCGTTGATCTAGCTTCCCCCGTCCACCACCCTGTATTTCTAAAACCACACTGGGAAGGCGATGGTTTTAAGTTGGTGAGCTGGGGGGCGCCTGGGTGGCTCAGTCGGTTAAGTGTCCGACTTCGGCCTAGGTCATGATCTCGCGGTTCGTGAGTTCAAGCCCCATGTCAGGCTCTGTGCTGACAGCTCAGAGCCAGGAGCCTGCTTCCGATTCTGTGTCTCCCTCTGTCTCTGCCCCTCCCCCATTCATGCTCTGTCTCTCAATAATAAATAAACATTTAAAAAATTTTTGTAATTAGTGAGCTGGCAGGTGAGGGCTCCTGACACAGGCTGATGAGCAGATTCCCTCAGCGAAGAAAGGAAAATAAATATCTTCACAAGGTAGCTTTGCAGGAGCTCATCGAATCCCAAAGGGTGGAGGAGACTTGTGCTTTTTTTTCCCTAATGGTTGCAAAGTAACTGAAACAAGTCCTGCTCTTCTTCCAAACAAATGAGAGGGTCTGTGGTTTGCACGTTCATCGTCGTCTCTCACTCTGTGCTCATGGCGAGTGTTTCTTTAGGGCTCACCGGAGCCCGGGCAGGGGTCTGAGTTGTTAGACCATGATGCTTGTTAATTGATATACTTTTCCTAACCACCCCTTGAGAGGGGGCCTGATGTTAGTCTTGTTTTGCTGGTGGATAAATTGAAACACAGGAAGTTAAGCAACTTGCCCAAGGTCACGTAGAATGAGTGGAGGAGGAGCGTTCAGCGCCCCCCTGACCCCTGTGCAGAGCCCAGCACCCCTCCCCTGCCCCGCCCTTCGCAGGGAGCCGAGCCCCAGCACAGGTAGCCCAGACTCACACTCTCCACCCTGCTTGTACACAGGCACACGGGCATCCTTAATTCAACGACTTGCTTTTGAGGTTAAACAAAAAAATTAAAGATCCCATGCAGAGTGATGGCTTTCCTAACACTTGGTAATCCCTATGCGGTAAAATGTCATATTGTCTCCTCTTTTCTCTCATCTTTCCCAGTTGTATTCCAGGGGAAAAAATGTGTTGCACAGTAAAGCATTGCTGTTGACCTGCACAGAACACAGCGAGGCTGCTCTGTGTGTGTGTGTGTGTGTGTGTCTGTGTGTGTGTGTGTGTGTGTGTCTGTGTGTGTGTGTCTGTGTGTCTGTGTGTGTGTGTTTCGGGATAGGGTTTGTAAGAGGGCTCACGTACGCTATCCCTCTAGCAGACAGCCAGGAAAAGCAGAGCTGGGCTGGAGCTGGGGCTCTGGGGACGAGGGGCCTCACGCAGGAAGCCACCCCCCTCACTTCCTGGTCTTCCTGCACGGGGGGATCCCCAGGCCCGTCGTTTCTTTCTTTGTCCCCACTCTAGACTCAGCTGCTCTCCCAGCCTGACCCCTATTCACGGATCCCCAGCACTCCCACCAGAAGCAGACGCTCCCCTGCTCGCTGCTTTCCACTTGGCTGATCTCCTCTCCAGATCCCCTTCTGCCACCGTCCTCTGCCCTGTCCCTCCCGTCTCCTGGCCCCTCAGAGGGCACCCGTGTCTAACTGCCAGGCTGCCGTGTCCGTGAAACCTGAGTGCCAGTGGGCACGAAGCCTCACGTGTCTGTAAAAGTGGGGCTGTAGCTCTCCCCCGTCCCCCACGGCTTTATGAGAATCAGTCAAGTATTGCACACCGAGCCCAGTGCACACAGCAAAAGCTCCACAATGTCACCTGTTCCTATTATTTTTAATCTCTACGGTCCCTCAATGTCCGATTTCTCCCCAAATAATCTTTCCCCCTTTTGAAACCTCACCGTCATTTTATATTTATGGGAACCTTGTATCGCTCCTATTTGATTAGGAATGAGCTCCTCGAAAGCAGAAACCCCCACATATTAAACATTCGGACCCCCGCCATCCTTCGGTGTACAAGATAAACAAGTAAATACATGTTTGGTTGGTGAAAGTGTGCACGTCCGAGGCGGGTCCTGGACAGCGTCCTGTTCTCATTTCGAAGTCTGTCTTGATTCCAGGTGTCAGGGGTGACCCAGGATTCCCAGGGGCCCATGGGGAGCCAGGAAGCCGGGGTGAACCAGGAGACCCGGGCCCACCAGGCCCCCCTGGCACGTCCATCGGAGACGAAGGTAAAGGCGCCCTGGTGTCAAAAGACCAAACTTACGTTCCCTCGGGTCCCCGTACTGACTGCTCAGCTCTGCAACCAGAGTCTCTCACAGACGAGACTCAGGAGCTCTAATGGACTCAAGTGCATGCACCCAGTGTCTTCCCGGGAGCATTGGGCCTGTGACAGTGACCCTTCCCCCCGCCCCGCCCCACCCCCTGCCACAGAGCCGGGCTCTGTGGTTGACAAGTAACCAGCATGATGCTGTCAGCTGGCCGAGAGGAGCGTGCACAGCCCTCAGACGTCGTGGCCACACTTACGACTCTCAGACCATTGTTGGGGGGAGAGAGGAGGGGCTTTTTTAAAGTTGAAATACGGTGATGGGACCTTCCAACGGCATCGACCCTTAAGGTCCTGACCAAACTGTAAATCCGCGAGTCCTGGTGGCCTCCTGGGGACGGGAATGCCAACACACACGTTACACGTCACAAGTCTCATGCTGCCGGTGGTCACTGTTGGATTTTCAGATGGCAAGAGAGGTTTACCAGGTGAAATGGGGCCCAAAGGCTTCATAGGAGACCCAGGCATCCCCGCGCTGTACCCCGGCCCTCCGGGAACCGACGGAAAGCCAGGGCCCCGAGGACCACCAGGGCCTCCCGGACTACCTGGGCCAGACGGTAAGTGGAAGGAAACTCAAGAGTGGTGGTTTTCGTGTTCAGACAAAGAAGCCTGGCCCCAGTCAGATCTTCCCTGGGGTTTTTCTGCTAAATAATTCCGTGAACCAATGCGGTAGGCATCACACTAGGGCGTGGCAGGTGCTCTGGGATGCAAACAGAAAGGCTGGTGATGGAAGGAGGGCACAGCCTCGTGAATCTGTTGAGTATCAGCAGGCCCGCGGACATGACCCAGTAGGGCTTGGCTTGCTGTGGGTCCAGGGAGGTCAGCTCTCCAGTGGAAGACCTGAGCCGCGCAGTCTGGAAGCAGGTGCACGCTGAACGCTGTCGGGTGTCTGTGTGGTACGTTCCATCACCTTCTTCCAGTGTGGAGCCTTCCTGCCTTGACTTGTAGCCTCTCTCCTCTGTCTTACTAACAATCCAAGCAGACTTGATAATCTGTCTTCTCAGCCCACGCGGAGCCTCTCACTGAACAGTTGATAATAGTCGACAGGAAGAGGTGACTGTGTTATCGTAACAGGAAGTGGCCGCCGTTGGCCAAGGTCGAGACGCGAGACTCTGAGCGTCTGTAAACCAGACAACCATGAGCTTCTGGACCCCATGCTGCCTGGGGGTGTCGCTGAACCGTAGCAGAGTGGAACTTCCAGGTTCCGATGTTACCCTGGCTCATCTTTTAGCAGAGGGTGCCCCCAGGAGGCAGGGAGACGGGCAGTCTGTCTTTGCGCTTGCCATCAAAAACGGTGATCTTTGCAGCTTCTGAGTTTAAAGGGCTGTTTTCGACATTGTAAAATCCCCTAATGGGAGCGTTCCATCCCCTCAAGAGTTTGGATATATGAGGCCTTGGAAGAAAACGTGAGCGCCCAATTTCTTCCCGCGTGATATGGTCCATAGTTTGTTAGCCTCCTTTTGAAACATCTGACTTTCAGTTCCCTGGCACCCTGCTCCATCCCAATAATCTCTGGGAGCTTCCTGTCTTCGGAGAGGGGGAGCCTCACATTGCCAACAGGTAGGTAGTGTTGGATTGCAGTGCAAAGGTCAGGTTCAGATCTGTGCTTTCGGTGCTTTGGGAAGACTGCTTCTCTTTGCCATCTCTAGAGGAAAGATGTTGGGGGTTAGAGAAGTGTATCTGCACATACTCCTCCCATTGAAAAATCAGCAGTCCCGGGGGCGCCTGGGGGGCTCGGTCGGTTAAGCCTCCGACTTCGGCTCAGGTCATGACCTCACAGTTCGCGAGTTGGAGCCCGCTTGGGGCTCTGTGCTGACAGCTCAGGTCCTGCTTAGGATTCTCTCGCTCTCTCTCTCTGTCCATCCCCCCTACCAGAATAAACTTTAATAGAAGAGCTGTAAAAATATCAGCAGTCCCCTCTCTGATTCCACTTGGTGTTGCACAGATTTCTATGTAATGTTGTTCTGCTCCAACTCTCCTCCGACCGGCAAAGCCAAATTGTCACATTCTTCTGGAAATTTTTAGGTGCAGATATTTCCCTGGAATTTGCCAAATCATTTGAGCAGTGTTGTCTTTAATATATTTTTAGCCTGGAAGTAATATTTATTCCTGTGACATCGTTGATAATGGCTAAGTTTCTGTGAGCATGATATTTCCTGAGCAAATGTTATCTGTTAAGTTTTCCTCTCTGGGAACAGAACATGATGTGTTAAAATTTTTTTAAGCACGAAGACTTGCCTCTTCAGAAGACTGACTGAAGGCTGACCTTGCCCCAATTCCTGTAACCAAATTTCGCTTTGCTAAAGATACAAACACCATCTTGTTTTACAAATCCTGCTCGGTTAAGACCGTGATTTGCTAACGTCAGTTAGCTGTAAACAAATCAACTACTTTCTTGTGCGTATTTTATCCACAAAATACATAGAATAGTGTCCAATAACTTTTATCAGCTTACGATATTAAAAGCATAGAACTTAAGTTCTCCTTGAAATATTTATTCTCCCCTGTGAGACACGTTGTTTCCCAATTGCTTTTGTAAAGCGATCTCTTGCACAAGAAGTAGCCAACCACAATGGCCTCTTAGGATTTTTGTGCATAATGTAATATCAGTGACCTTGATTCCCACAGAGCTCTCCAAGTCTCCCCCTGGAATGACATTGTTGGATTCCTTTCTTGTTAACCGCATTTCATCCTGCTTTATGTGTTGCTACTAATGAAAACCAGAATTCTTAGCCTTTTGCCGTTCCTGTAAAATCAAACCATGTTGGCGGTTTTTCTTCTCAGCTAAATATTTTGCTCGCTCTTGGTTCGAGCCGAGTTCACGGAACCAAGGATGGGGGCAGTCCTGTCGTCTTCTAGAATAAGTCAGAATGCTGACAGCTTTGTTGTGGCCACTGGCCTCTTCAGGAGGATCATCCTGGAAATGTCTAAGAGGTGCACTGCTGTCCTATAGGACTTGTCTGAAGTTACGAATTTATTAGAAAAAGAGAGCACTTAGGAAAGAGGCAGGATGGCCCCTTACGACGGCCAAGCCATGCCTCTGTGACTGGATTTGCAGTGTCAGCAACACCCAGGGTTTGTGTCAAACTTAAAATGCCACATCCCTGAGATATCCGTGGTCAAACGCCTACCTGTGCTCTGCGCTTCTTACAACTTCAGGAGATGTAAAATAAAGCCCCCCAAAAAAGTATTATAAAATAAAAAGGAGGCGTCTGGGTGGCTCAGTTGGTTGAGCGTCCGACTTCGGCTCAGGTCATGATCTCACGGTTTGTGAGTTTGAGCCCCGCGTCGGGCTCTGTGCTGACAGCTCGGAGCCTGGAGCCTGCCTCAGATTCTGTCTCCCTCTCTCTCTACCCCTCCCCCACTTGCGTTCTGTCTCTCTCTCCCTCTCTCTCTCTCAAAAATAAATAAACATTAAAAACATTTTTTAATTATAAAATAAAGTAAAGCCCCCAAAGTCACCGCAGCCTGAATGCCCTTGGCCTGGTCGCCAGTGACCTGAGGAGCAGGTCCCAAGGCTCCATCTTGCTCATGGGCACAGGATGCAGGTATCAGGCTTTCTTCCTGGGCTGGCCCTCTGTGGGGCGGCCGCCCCCCGGCTGTCTCACTGGCTGTTCTCTTCAAGGTGCCTTTGCTGGCCCCTCCGTCTCCCGCCTACACAGTCTGGGAGGTGACAGGGTTCGTTGAAGTTTGGTCTTGGACCCTTGTCTTATACCCCCACCCACTGGACCCCCCAGTTAAGGTGACCTTAAGCTCAGGCCGTTTGCCCGCACTCCCTGTGTCCCCCATCCAGTTCTGTATTGAGCCCCGACTCTCACAAACTGTCACCCGTCACGTGGCCGCCTGGCTTGTCTCACAGACATCTCGAACTTTGTGTGTCCACACTGAACTCTGGGTCTCCTGCCGCCTGGCTCCCCGACCCAACACGCCCCGTGCTGGGCCTCGTCCCCGCCCCGACACACACACACAGACCCAGAGCTTGGGCCACAGCCTCCCTCACCCACACACTGGACCCATCGCCAGGTCCCACGGACTCTGCCTCTGCAGTCTGTCCACCACTTTTCCCCCACGCCCCCTGTGCTACTCGAATACACACCGCACGTGTCTGCCATAGTCAGCCTGCTCATCACCAGCCTCCACTCAGCTGTCTGCAGGGGTAGCATGTAGATTTTTAACCCGTAAACTTGTGTGACGTCCCCCCTCAGAACTCCTTAATGGCTCCTTATTGCCCTTGGAGAAAACCCCAGCCCCTGGCATTCCCCTCCAGTTCCTGGCTTTCCTCCCACCTCAGGGGCTCTCAGGTGCGCTGTTCTCTCCAGATCCCCGGTGCCCACGCTCGGCCAGCTCCCTCTTGTTCCTTGGGTCCTGGGCCAGCACCTAGACCGGGCTTTCCTGACCCCCCCATTTCTGAACGGACTTTCTCTACTGCTCTCCCTGACAGCTCCCTGTTTACGTGGCACCAGCCCTCATTTGAACTTCCGTGTGTGTTTGTTCACTAATGTGTGTCTGCTGTGTGTCCACACGTAAACCGTAGGCACTGTGAGGGTCTGCGGTTTTCTCTCCAGCTGCAGACACGGTGCCTGGCTCACGCAGGTGCCAGATGGGACAGATGTTGGACGCCCGAGAGCGAAGGAGAGTGATCATCTTGAATGTGTAGGGAGAGCGAGCCACACGGGACAGTAGTCCTCGCCACCCTTCCATAAATATCTATCCCTACTTGGGAGGCTGCTGACATTGAAATCCTGGTGTCCCTCTGCCAAGCAGTTAGCAAACGTTAGCATGGGTGTTTCCTCTCCTTCCGGTCTCCCTAGTGGCCTGTTTCCCTCTCCCTCCCTGCGGAATGGCAGCATGTGTCCCAGTGTAGGGCGGGGGAGGTCTGGATCTGGGGCTGCGAGCCTCACCGGGTTTGGCCCTGAGGACAGACAGGGTGGGGGACCCTCCAGTCCTTCGGGGCCCTGCTGTGTCTAGGAGTGCGCGGCTCGTTCCCACCACAAGGTGGCGCTGCCGTCCAGTAGACGCGGCCAGAAGGTGGGTGGTTCTAATCCCTCCATATATCCCTGCTCGGAATTAGTGGAGCTTCTGAGGGGCCCTGAGCCTAGTTACTGGGGGTGAGGGTCGGGAAAGGGGAGGTGAGGCTGCCGGAGCCAGATGGTCCCCTGTTCTCTGCATTAACTACACAAACCCGGCTGTGCACCTGCTCCAGGGGGATCGTTAGGGAACCGAGGTAGTTTTAATATCTTATTCTGTTTTCTGCCTTTTGGGGACACCAAACTTGTGTTGGTTTTGGATTACAAGCCTTTAGCACGTAAATATGTGGTCGATTACACAGAAATATTGTAAAGATACCAATTGTCCCCACGATGTATAAATGCCCATAGAATTTTTTTTACATGTAAATTGGCTTTTTTTTTAATTATTATAAAAGAATGTGTTTACTATTCAGAGTTTGAAACTATATAGAAGACTAAAAAGAAGAAAATACAATTAGTAAAAATAAAATCTTAAGAAACTAAAAAATAAATCACTTTTTTTGAAAAACAATAAACTAAGGGGCGCCTGGGTGGCTCAGTCAGTTAAGCCTCTGACTCTTGATTTCGGCTCAAGTCATGATCTCGCAGTTTGTGGGTTCAAGCCCCACATCAGGCTCTGTGCTGACAGCACGGAGCCTCCTTAGGATTCTCTCTCTCTCTCTCTCTCTCTCTCTCTCTCTGCCCCTCCCCTGCTCATGCTCTATCTCTCTCTCTGTATCAAAATAAATAAATTTTTTTTAGTGGGATAAAATACATGGTAGAAAGTGAAAGCCTTTCCTTGGACTCAACATTTCCCAAAAGCAAAGGTTTTTATCTCTAGACTTCAATAGAAAAGCTGAACACCTAGCCCCTCTCATTTCCTTGCGTCCCTGGGAGCTGTGGCCACAGAATGGCCCAGAGGGTGTCCTGGGATGGAGTCACACCCTGTTGGGGGACCTCGCGGTAACCCTTCCAGCACTGGGTCCGGGGAGACGTGGGGTCTCCACACCGTGCTCACGGGCCGCCCTTGGATCTTCTCCTTAGGTTTCCTTTTCGGCCTTAAAGGAGCGGAAGGAAATGTGGGCTACCCTGGCCCTTCTGGTTTCCCTGGGGCTCGCGGACAGAAAGGCTGGAAAGGTAAGGAACGTCGAGAGCACCGGAGGAAGGGCGGGAGGCCATGACCCCTCTCACTGGCTCTGACGTGAGACAACCCTCCGCGTCCCCCTGTGCCTCCTTTCTCCCACGGTGTTACCAGAGCCGAGGTGCGTGGCACCCACCACCCGGCCCTCCGTCTGCGCTCCCTCCTCCCATCTGTGTCTCCGCCTACACCACTGAACCTTCTGGGAGTGTGGAGCCCACTACGGAGCCAATGAATCCATGATTCCTCTAAGGGCTCAGCACCAAGGCCGCGTAACGAGCACCTGCGCAAGCTTGTCCGCTACGGAGTTCCCTTAGACTAGGCCTGGCTGCCCATCTCCCCGAGTTAGGGACTAGTCACCGCAGGGCAGGCGCCCTGGGCTCACCCCCGCTGCTGGTGGAGGTGCGGTCGACCGAGCAGAACAAAGGGGTTTCTGTGTACGAAATATGCCGCGCCCGAGGGACGCTCCGTCTCTGGGAGGCGGCCGCCCAGGGGCCCCAAGCAGCACACCCCAACCTTTGTGGCTCACACGGGACGTGAGGGTGTGTTGGCGCCTGGGGGAGGGTAGGTGGTGACTGCAGAATCACTCACCATGGAGGGCTGCAGAGGACTCCTCCCGTGAGCCCCCGCCTGCCACCTGTGCCCTGGGGAGCACCCGCCACCAACAGTGGGTTCCCCGGGCTCCGCCACAGGCACACAAAGAAGGGAGGTCACAGATTTCTTCCCCCCCACCAGGGATCCTGGCTCTGAACCCACCACTCCAGCCAGGCACACCCCCCCACCCATGGCCCCCCTTTGTCCCAGACCCTGGAGCCTTGTCTGCCCCCCGTCCCTGATCTGGGAGGCCCGTGGTGGCCTCTGGAGCCCCTGTTCCTCAGCTCCACACACAGCTCTGTAAACGGCCTGTTGGGTAACATGTTGGGTAAACGTGGCAGGGTTCTGCGTCCCGGGGAGTAACTCACATTCCTCATCCAGGAAACAGGGGTAATGGGTAACAGTCCCCCGAGCACAGGAGGTCCCCGAGTGCCCCCTCCTCGGTCCAGCCCCCACCGCCCTGGACTTCTGCCCCCGGCAAAGCACGTGCTTCACGAGCACATAGTGAGCCTTCCCGCCTCCCTCGTGTTGCAGGTGACGCTGGGGACTGTAAGTGCGCAGAAGGCGACCAGTTCATCAGGGGCCTCCCGGGGCCACCAGGACCCAAGGGCCTTCCAGGGATCAACGGGGAGCCTGGGAAGAAAGGGAGCCAGGGAGACCCCGGCCAGCATGGCATCCCTGGGTTCCCAGGGTTCAAGGTGAGACACCAGTCCCATCAGAGCTGATAGGATGTCCTTGACGGCTTTTGTCTATTAAATGAACGCAGATTTAGACCACCAACGCTCACCCCCCCTCCCAGGGCTCCATCCAAAAAGGCCACGTGCTCCGGGAGGAACCTCGAAACGTTCACTGGTGAGAATGTGAACGGTGTGGCCACTGTGGAAGTGTCCAGGACAGGCATATCTAGAGACAGGAAGCAGACAGCAGTCACCGGGGGCTGGGGGAAGGGGAGGGGCAGTGAGTGTTTCATGGCTCTGGGGTTTTCTGGGGGAGGTGATGAAATTATATAATAGTGACGGTTGCACAATCTCGCAATTATTGCAGTTGTTTTTGTTGCACTAAAAAAACCCCGAATTGCATGCTTCAAAATGGTAAATTTTATGGTGTATAAATTACATCTCAAAAAAATTTTAAAAACCTAGCATTTTGGATGTAAAGCATCTTACTTACAGAACATTCAGATTTAGTACAGAACTGATTAAGCATTTTATGAAGTCTCTGTGAACCAGATTAAAAAGTGAGCCCCCCCCCCAGGTAAATCATGAATTTACACGAGTATGTGAACTTACCTGCCCATGGATTCCTTGTGTGTATCACACCTTTATGTTAGATCACGCCTAGGATTTTAGTTCACACCGATGAAAAGAACATCTGTAGATCTTTCCTGGGCAAGAGGTTTTAACCAGTGACTTCAAAGCCAGTATCAGCTAAAGCCAAAGAAATTATACAGCATTTATTTTACATAAGAGACAATCGCAATAGATTTATAGTGTGGAAAGTCTATCATTTTACTTATTCAGCCAATAGGGGAAAAGTTGCTCAGGACACTTGACCGAGGACAGAATGACCTGGCTGTGTGACCTGGTGCCGGGGAGATGCAGCCACACGCAGCTGCTGATACAGAAGGTTCCGGCTTATAATCGCTTTGTGACACAGGAGCTTTGAGGGCGAAAGGAGTTCCAGAGCACCTGTTCTCTGCTTCACACCTTGAGATTCCTCAGGATAACACAGTACTGTCCAACTAGAACAGTAGGGGCTATGATACCATCTCCGAGCAGCTGGGTGGCTCAGGCGATTAAGCGTCCAACTTCGACTCGGGTCATGATCTTGCAGTTTGTGAGTTCGAGCCCCGTGTCGGGCTCTGTGCTGACGGCTCAGAGCCTGGAGCCTGGTTGGGATTCTGTCTCCTCCTCTCTCTGCCCCTCCCCTGCTCATGCTCTGTCTCTCTCTGTCTCTCAGTAATAAATAAACGTTAAAAAAATTTTTTTAAATGATACCGTCTCCCAATCAGGGAGGTCTCAGCATGTAAATGCATATGCGGTGAGAGTTCCACAATTACTACTGGCCAAACTAGTAGGATCTTCGGTTGTTTATAAAATGATCGAGTATCTCCTAGAAGCCGAAAGGATCCCATTTTGTGCACCGGGGGTGTCTGACATCTTCCAAGGGTACACGCTTCCCCCCAGCTGTGTGACACACACACCCACGGCATTTTTGTTCAGAGACCTCGGGTATCGTGTTTGTTGTCCTGCATTTAATTATATGTTTATGTGTCTGGCAAGCCTGCTACAGGAGAAGTGCCAGGGATGGTTTCTGGTTTTTTTACTGCCTGTGCTGCTAGAGTGTGGGAGAGTGAAGCATGGCAGTCAGTCAGTAAGTGAGTTCATCCGTCCACCTGTTTGCCCAGCACCTACAGACTGAGCGCTGTCTGTGTGCCACATGCCCTCCCGGACTCGGAAAGAATGTTGCCTTTTTCTGCAAAGAACTAAATCAATAAATCAAGTATCTGTGGAATTTTTCAGAACAGTCCATTTCATTAGACCAGCACTGCAAGTTCTCATATTCTTGCAAATAACAACAGGCAAGATTTTCCAGAAACTAGCACATTGCACATATTAACATCCTGGCCTGTGAACCTGCTCCTTTCTCCCCACTGAACCTAGACTGGATTTTGTGACATAAAATGTGATGTCCCTGCGATAAGCTTGTCTCTAAAGTATGATTTTTTTTCCCAACCTTAATTTCAGTCTGGAAGACGAGCCATCCACAAAGCTCTCTTTGTCGTTCTCAGTATTGAATGAGCACAAACTTGCCTCCTTTGTACGTGGAGGCTTGGATTCTAACTAATGTGGTGAAGATTTAGCAGCCTTGGGTTTGTCTTAGGTCACCACTTCTCAAGAGTTCACGAGCATGTGAATCCCTGGGAGTTTGTTAAAACACACATTCCTGTTCCGTACCCCAGGGTGGGGCCCAAGGTTGTGCCTTTTTTTATGTTTATTTATTTATCAGAGAGAGAGAGAGAGAACAAGTAGGGGGGCAGAGGGAGAGGGAGAGAGAGAATCCCAAGCGGGCTCCATGCTGTCAGCGCAGAGCCCAATGCAGGGCCCAAACTCATAAACCGTGAGATCATGACCTGAGCCGAGCTCAGGAGTCGGACCCGTAACCAAGTGACCCGCCAGGTGCCCCAAGGTTTTGCATTTCTAATGAGCTCCCAGGAGAGACCAATGCTGCTTGTCCGCGGACCACACTTTGAGTAGCGAGATTCTGGTTTTCACTATCCAGCCACGTATGGCTCCTTCTGTTAAGTTTTCATTATTTGAACTTTAATTCGGGCGCTCGGTGGCCATTTGTGGCTGGTGGCTCCCGGACTGGCCCACCAGGTGCAGAGCATCTCACGCAGGGCAGAAGATCCTCGGGGGCAGCGCCAGGCATGACGTTGGAGAGGTTCCCGAGCTGTGTGAGCCGAAACTTTGTCATCTTCCCTGGCGTCCTTAACAGTGTGAAGGAGGCAGAAACTGTGTGTTTGCTCCCACAGGGCGCCCCTGGCAACGTCGGGCCTCCAGGGCCCAAAGGGGTGAAGGGCGATTCTCGGGCAATCACCACCAAAGGTCAGTCTCCGGGGTCTGGCAGTTCCGGGACCCGCGGTCCTTCTGTGGCAGCACCTGGGTGAGTACAGTCACACCTCAAATCCCTTCCCAGGTGAGAGGGGACAGCCAGGTGTCCCAGGCGTGCCTGGTCTGAAAGGTGACGACGGTGTCCCAGGGCGCGACGGGCTGGATGGATTCCCAGGCCTCCCAGGCCCCCCTGTGAGTATCTCGAGTGAGGGGCTGGGTCCACCCGGTGCAGCCCATGTGGTTTCATGAGCACAAATCCTGTCCATTAGGAAGCGGGGAGTTAGGTCGGAAGCCATGCCCGGAGGGAACATTCTAGGCCAACCAGTTAACAGGTGTTTCTCCTGGTGGAGGACAGAATGGGAGCCTGGGGTGGCGGCCACTTCCTCCTGAGGCAGAACCTCCTCCAGGCTGTCCCCCTGTGCTGGTGGCCGCGGCTGTCCCTCGTGTCTCCTGCCTGTGCCATCGCATCAGCTCCCCTCCACGTATCTGTCTGTATCTGCCACTCCCGTCTGCAGGGCTCCGCCTCTCCTTACCCCAATCGCCCTCACAGACCCTCTGTCCAGAGCAGCCACGCTCTCAGGCAGGGGCATCAGGACTCCAGCGTCTGGCGGGGACACAGTTCACCCCGCGACATTTCCTTCTCAGCCTCATGCCACGGTTCCCTGTAGTGGCTTGTCTGCCACGTTCCAAAAGCCAGGCCTCCGCTGTGCCCAACGTGGGTCACTTCCAGTGTGGCCCTCGCACGCTCCCGGGGCGCTTCTCGTGGGCTCCCTGGAAACACCTGGATTATTCATAACCTAGTATTGCTTTTTTAGTTTCAACCCTGAGAACCGTTTCCAAAAAGAATTCGCGCGGCCCCGTTGCATTGGCACGCTGCCGCCTCCGAGCTGTGCCTGAGATGGGCGGGAAACAGCGAGGGGCCGTCACCTGTCAGCGCTGAGTGCGGGTCCAGCCTGGGGTCCTAGGATCCCAGCTGGGCGGGGAGCCTCGGGGGCTTGGAGAGGTGGGGCTCTGCCCTGCACGGGCTGCCGCCTGCCGTGGGCGCATCCCGGCCTCATTCTCGCTTGGACAGATGGGCTGGGATTCGCCAGCATGGCTTTGCACCGGCTCATCCAGATAGGCCCAGCGTGAAGCCCGCTGTGTTTGCCCCTGACCTGCTGACAGCCATCCTCTGACCCCCGTGCCCACAGTCCCCTTATCTCTCCATTGCCGCCTGCCTTCCACACCTGCTGGGTGGTTTCGTCCACGGGGAGCACCCTGGGGGGTTGTTGTTGTTGTTGTTTTTATGTTTATTTTTAAGAGAGAGAAAGATAGAGTGCAGGTGGGAGAGAGACAGAGAGAGGGGGAGACACAGAATCCGAAGCAGGCTCCAGGCTCTGAGCTGTCAGCGCAGAGCCCGACGTGGGGCCCGAACCCACAAACCCTGAGATCATGACCTGAGCCGACGTCGGACGCCTAACCGACTGAGCCCCCACGGCGCCCTGCACCCTGCCTTTTTGGTCCTGTCTCACCTCCTTATTCCCAGTGAACACACTGCTCTTTCTGGCCCAAACCAGACTCCTTTCTCCAACGACGTATCACCCCTGTGGATAGTGGACACGTCACACCTGCCTCATCATGACAGTGAGAACAGCCTGTCCTACTCCTGTTGATGATCTGGGCTTGCACCTAATTCCCCCTCAGGATTCTTCCTTGTGAATGAAGGTCCCGACTGAGGAGGGCGAGAGGCTTGGGAAGAGGAAAGCAAATACTCAGATTTGTGTGTCTCCCGTTGTGTCACTCGTGCACAAAACCTGCCTTCGTCCCACGCTCAGTTAGACTGTGACTGAGGCACCTGTGACTCTCCACCGTCCTTCGGCTCTGTGTCCCTCACACACAACTCAGGGGAATGGGAAGGAGAACCGGGATGTAGCCGTTGAGGTTCCCACGTATTTTTAAGAGATAAACCGAATTTTCACGCAGGGTGACGGCATCACAGGCCCCCCAGGGGACGCCGGTTACCCAGGAACACCGGGCACGAAGGGCGCTCCAGGAGAGAGGGGCCCCCCGGGATTGGGCCTGCCCGGCCCCAAAGGCGAGCGCGGTTTCCCCGGAGATGTGGGATCACCTGGACCGCCAGGCTTTCCCGGGCCCGCTGGTCCCCCGGGTGCTCCCGGACGGATAGGTACGGAGGAGTCCTCTCTGTATCTTTCAGTCGTGGGACCTTCCCCTTCTTCGGCAAATGTATAAATTCCCCTGGCGTCACGGGACAGTCCATGTTGCACCATCAGTCATGGGCACAGACAAACCAGCGCGGGGTTTTCCTGGCCGACCACAGTCAGGTCACCCTCGGGTGGGCCTGTCCCTCCGGTGCCCTGGTCACAGGGGCTCCACACACCGTTCAGGCGTGCGCTTCTGGATTCCCTGCCGTCCCCGCCGGCCCCCCCCCCCCACCGGCCCCCCGGCACACGCCCTTGGATAGGTTGGCAACTCTCGGTTGCCTCAGAATCGCCTCACCCCTGCATTGTGTCTTGCTCCCAGACTGCGATACAGGTGTGAAGAGGCCCATCGGAGATGACGGACAGAAGACTGTGCGGCCAGGTACCGTGATAGAGACCAGGAGGCTCTAGGACACTTGAAAGCCTTGGGTTTGTAAGATGGGCCACTAACGAGTGAGTGGCTGCCGTGAGCTCCCGCAGGTCGGCACCCCTCCGTCAGCTCGTCATCCGGGGGAGGGGACGCACGGTGAAACACGGACCTGCCAGGCTTCCCACCAGTGCGAAGCCCCAGGCTACGGTGCTGATAAAATACTGTCACACTTAGAGTGTATGCATACATTTGTGTGTGTGTGTGTGTGTGTGTGTGTGTGTGTGTGCTGTATTCGCTGGCTGTGTGTGGTGAAAACTGCTCCAGATGTCTGTCAGAAGAGAGTGTGGTCTAGCGATGAATGAGTGCTAGAAAGCACAGGCGCTGCCCGATAACAAAGGGATGTGCAGGGACCCTGTGCCGAGGCCTAGTGGTGGCAAAACAGAGGGGAGAGATGCCATCGGAGGCGGGCCCAGCTGGCACAGAGGGCCAGAGTCTCCAGGGCATGTCAGGAACCGCAGTGGGAAGCCAGGAGGTGTCCAGAGTACGAAGGGCGTGCCAGCCTCGGGAGGGTTTTGAAGAGACCGGCAAAGAGGTTGGCGCAGAGTTCAGGATGCTCGTAGAACATGTGGCAGCAATAGGTCCCAAGCGGCCGACCAAAGTTTGGGTGTGAGCCTCAGGATCAAGGTCAGGGTCGGAGACGTAGCATCAGGACACGTGGGTCTCCCGCGTGAGGTGGGGTCGACGTGCGGGGACAGACCAGGCACGTGCGTGCAGAGCAGGAACGTCACCTGCAAGCCTTCGGAGAGCTGGTGGGAGCGTCCCTGGGCATGAGGGTCTAGGGGGGGAGGCCGTGCCCTTGGGACATCCTGTCCCTCTATTCTGATGAGCTGGGCTGGCCAGCGTGTGCCTCGGGGACCCCTAGTGCGTCAGAGGAGGCCAGGGCCCGGGCAGACAGACAAAACACGTCTTGGAGAGCTGCTGTGTCTGTGAGGGGCTCTCTCAGACAAAGGCCACAGTACCACCACGTGATGCCCCCACCCTCGTCCACACCGCCCGAAAGTGGCTGCAGCCCGGGTTTCATTTCTCAAAGCAGCTAACGCACGCGGCCAATTCTGAAACTATTCAGAGTCACAAAGCAGAAGTCAAAGAATTCCTTTCGAAATTGCAAGCTATCTCCATCCACTGGTGACCGTTCCCAGACACAAGAAAGGCAGTCACACTGACAGACTAGGATGGACCCAGACTAGCTCAGTTGTGCCCAGGTGTCGCCCTAAATGTGGGGATGTAGCATCGCCAGCCCCATGCTGGCTTTATTGGACCGGGTCGACTTTGTTGGCCTTAGTACTGATATTCCGATTCATTGCACGGTGAAACTAAACCTTCCTTTACGTTAGAATCAAGATTCATTAAATCGTTAAGTTACTCTGATCACAGAGTGGTAGCCGGTTTTCAGGGCTGGTGCTTCTGACCCTGGCAGGGCCCACAGCCGTGAGAGTCGGTGTGAATGATCGTGCCCCAGCTTGTCTGTCTTTCTTCCTGTCTCTTCCCAGATTGCGTCGGAGGACCCAAGGGAGCGCCAGGCCTACGGGGACCCCCAGGCCCCACAGGTAAACGGGGTGTCTTCCAGCCTCCCCTTGTGTCCTCCTCATCCTTCTGGCCGCTTTGCTCATCCCCCTGCTGCCCCTGCACCCCTCCCCGCCTCTGGACGTGGCCGCGTTCCACAACCTTGGCACATGACCGCCGACCTCGGTCACCTGGGTGGGGAGGCGGCCTTTTCCTCCTCGCCGTGGAAAATGCATGTGGCGACTGACGCCTAGTTGAGCCCCAGGCTAGAGGAGTGAATTCTTACTGCACAGAACCCAGCCCCCGCCACGGCACCAGCCTCAGTGGGCACCAAAGAGTGGCAGAGACGGGCCCGCCGCTTCCGGACTGGAGGAAGCTTGCTTCTGTGCCACTTCTCCCCCTTGGTGTCCCAGCCTTTGGGGGATGAGCCTCTGGGAGGGGATTGTTTGTTCTGGGTTTTGACGGAGGGGAACAGAAGTTCACAAGGCCAGCGGTGCATCTCGGCAGCCCCGTGTGGCTACTGGCACGGACCCATCACCCAACCAAGCACCCGCGTGACTGGAGCAAGGCTCTCAGTGGCAGAGCCCAGTGTGGGAAGCTGTCCACGCCCACCTGCAGCGTGTGTGGCTTTTCAAAAAAGATAGCGGGCGGGGTCGGGGCAGCCCCACCACTGGGTGACGCCCAGATGTCTGTGTCCGTCAGCCCAGGACAGAGCAGTTCAGGGCCCCGGGCAGGTCCTCCTCCGGGCAAAGGCGAGAGCCTCGATCATTCAACAACTCGCTCGGTGCTGAGAGCGTGGGGCGCATGGCCAGAGCCATGCCGTGGGGCCGGGCTCTCACGCTAACTGGCAGCGGGACCTTGGGCATCTCTCTCCTCCTCTTAGCTGTACCAGAGGACTAATACAGGCGTTCTAGACTCCTCCCACTTTGCAAACGATGCGCTGGGGGTGAGGTCCAGTGTCAACTCTGAAGTGTGGTGCTGAGCCAGTGCGAGACAACAGTCAGACTGGAAAGTATGTTGCCTCACGGTGTGCGTCCCCGGACCTTAAGGGCATCTCCAGGACTCACGGTGATGCGGGATCCGGGGACAACAGGACGAAATGCAGAAGTGTCATATGCACGGAAAGCAGTGTTAGATGTCCCTGTGTTGTCCTCTGAGGACCCAGCGTGTGTCTTCCTCACTCCGTTATCTGCATTATCCTCCCTGCTCTAGCTCTGGACGTCTGTCTGTCCGCAGGCTTTCACACGGCCACTAACACCAGGGCCCTGGGATCAGCAGCCTGCAGAGGGACCATTTTCGGCAGAAACTGGGTGGAAGCAGGGCCCAAAATACACAGGAATTGAGTCTGAGGGGAGGATTTTGATTGCATTTTAAGGACATGAAGCTGTAAGGAGCTCGTAGAGTCCACGTGTCTGGTGCAGACTAACCCTCGGTCCGGAAGGTGATCGTGAACTTGCACAAAAGGGTCTGTGGTGCTTCCCGCTCGTGGAAGGGACGTGCCCGTGACCCCATAGCAGCAGGACAGCCCAGAGGCCGCGTGCTGGGTTGTGTGTCCTGTTGGGGCTCAGCTGCGCCCGCCCTCAGGCCCCATGGTGGTTTCCTTTCAGAAACGGACTCACCTCACGCACCTTCACTTCAGACAACCTGAAAGTGTGTCTTTTGCTTTGTTTTGTCCTGTCTTGTCTGTCGAACTTGGTGCTCGCGTGGGACGTCCTCTGTGCACAGCCCTGTCATCCCGTTCCTCACTCACTCGTGTCACAGACTCCCAGGCGTATCAGAGTTCTGAACGAGCACGTTGCTGTGTCTCTGGGTCTGAGCCCACCCCGTTCGTCATAGAGTGGCAGGATTAGACCCGCAGAGTCATGTGTTAGCGAGGACGTCGTTAGACAGCGACTTCTGGTCCCCACTGAGCCTTCCCCGTCTCCACGGCCCAGCGTAGGGGTCTGTTTAAAGTCACTTAACTGTGCTGAGCAGCTGGTGATCTGAGGGGGACGTTTCATCAGTGGAATGAATCTGTGCATTTATTTGCAGTGAGTAGAGGTGAGCTTGTGTCCTCACCCCGTGTGACCTCCCGAGTCCAGCCTTGCCTCGACGGGAGTGTCAGGGAATGGGGCCCCAGAGGGGGCCTGCGGGGTGCCACATGTGGCCCCCTGCTCCCCTGCCCCAAGGGAAGGGTGCCCACAATTCTCTCATGACATCTTTCTGTCCCCACATAGAAAAATATTGAGAATTCCAGGAGGCTGGCTTTGGCTCCGTCTACGTGATGGCAAAGCTCCAGCCCAGCCTCATACTTTCAAGGGCATCTCTAACGGGACGGCAGCTGGAGAAGCTAGAACCCCTAGTGAACCTACAGACCTCCCTGCCCATCCCCTTGCCGGCCCCTGCCCTGCATACTGCCTCGCACCCGGCAGGGAGGAGGCTGCTGCTGTCACTAGTGTTTGCAGGGAATCTCGGTGATTCCCGGTGCCCGGCCACCTGCAGTAGGCAGGTGTACTGGCTGTGGTTTCCGAGAGCCTCTGATGGAAGGGAATCTCTGAGGCTTGGACCAGACAGACACAGAGATGCCCGGGGAAAAATCCCTCAAGTTTGCTTCCCATGGGAAAGGATTCAGGCCAACAACGTCCGGTAGTAAAGAATTAGTTCATTCATTTGGTGTGAGGTTTCATCTGGTTTTGAGTCTAACACATTCATTACAAGTAGTATAAGTCAACATCTCTCAAATCTGGATAAATTGGCTCTGGATGCAGCAAACTCGAGGGAAGACTTCAAGTGAATTCTGGTAGCGACTGACCAATACAGCTGCCGTGGTCTGTGGGGTTTGCAGTGGGATGTGGCCAGAGGTCGGAAGTGCCCAGTGTTGAGGGGCACCTGGGGGGGCTCAGGTGGTTAAGCATCTGACTCTCGATTTCAGCTCAGGTCGTTTTCTCACAGTTCGTGGGATCAAGCCCTGAGGCAGGCTCTGTGCCAACAGCAAGGAGCCTGCTTTGGATTCTCTCTCTCTCTCTCTCTCTCTCTGCCCCTCCTCCGCTTGCACTCTCACTCTTTCAAAATAAACTTAAGAAAAGTACGTGGCATTTTACATTCACATTCCCCGTCCTCATCATTTCCTAGACCATGCTAAGTCAGGTGCTAGACCTGACCGTCTTCCACGCATTTCCGGCTGGGGTTGCACATGGGGCTCTGACCTGTGTCCTGCTTTCTTCGGTTTGCTTAGGTGCCAAGGGCCTCCCAGGGATACCAGGACCCTCAGGAGCTGACGGAGTACCAGGGCTCAAGGGTCTCCCAGGAGACCCAGGTCGTGAAGGATTCCCAGGACCCCCAGGTAAGGCAGGGGCGGACCCCCACACGACCCTTAGGTTCGGGAAATGACTGTGTGTGGCATGGGTGCCCCAGCTCTATTGTCTTTGGACACTTAGAAGCTTTCAACGTGTGCTCAGTGACCACTTTGTTCTTGCGGTTGGGAAATTAAATTCTTGACGTTCCCATCACTAATGTCCTGCTGGAGTTTGCATGAGACCCCTGCAGCTCCCGGAGGAGAAAAGAGGTGGGTGTGCAGAGCGATGTCCTCTGGTTGGTGTGAACATTCTGAGGGCAACACAACGCTCCCCTCTTCTGGGACTGTCAAAGGCATGGAGCCCTCGGTCGTCCATTCCAATCTGCTGATCACGCACCAGACACCACACAAAGGACACCTGTGTCCACTTTTCACGCCACTGCCTACTCACTCTTCAGTGGGCGCTTGTCTGAGCAAATGGTTCCATCTACATTTAACGTGGCAAAGAATTACAGAAACCGTGGGTGGCTAAGAGAGCATAAGACGGCAGGGAGTGAGCGTGTTGCCAGTAACTGATTGTGGGGAGACGTGTCGGCACTCCCACTGACATGGTCCTGTGTCCCCAAGCACCCCCCGGCACGGTCCCGTGTGCCCAAGCACAGGTGCCCCGCGCAGTTGTGGCTCCAGCAGTGTGAACGGACATGGCTGTGTTACTTGGTGTGCAGAGGCACACAGTTTTAGAATCGTGTTATTTTTTTTAAAACATTTTTTTTAACCTTTATTTATTTTTGAGACAGAGAGAAACAGAGCATGAACGGGGGAGGGGCAAAGAGAGAGGGAGACACAGAATTCGAAGCAGGCTCCAGGCTCTGAGCCATCAGCCCAGAGCCCGACGCGGGGCTCGAACTCACGGACCGCGAGATCGTGACCTGAGCTGAAGTCGGACGCTTAACCGACTGCGCCACCCAGGCGCCCCAAAAACATTTTTTTAATGTTTATTTATTTTTGACAGAGACAGAGCATGAGCAGGGGAGGGGCAGAGAGAGAGGGAGACACAGAATCCCAAACAGGCTCCAGGCTCCAGGCTCCGAGCTGTCAGCACAGAGCCGGATGTGGGGCTCGAACTCACAGACCGCAAGATCATGACCTGAGCCAAAGTCGGACACTCAACCGACTGAGCCACCTGGGCGCCCCTAGAATCGTGTTATTGAAACAGGGACTGTGGAAGTCGCTTTGGCCCAAGGCCAGATGTCCCCTGCAGGGTCCTGGTCAGGAGCCCCTCCAGCCTCTACTGGAATCACTCATTGGGAGGAGTGAAATCTGCCTCCAGCAAGTTTACCCCCGACACAGCTGGAGACAGAGGCCACACGTCCCCTTACACACCACACGAACGGGGCAGAACTGCCCCCAGGAGTGCAGACCGTCTCTTTATAATGTGACTTCCAGCACTCGGATTCGTCTGCATTCCCTACAAACCAGTCTCGGGAAACTAAACAGAACAGTCCAGACATCTGGACGATCGCACAGAGCCAGGCACCGTGGTGTCCTGAGGTTTAGACCCTCAGCAGATATGTTCGGCAAAGACTGTCTGAATTTTGCCCCTTCCCTGTGTCACACTCTGGCAGTTGGTTTAACCCTAATTGGACCAGTCTGGGTCAGTCCTGGTACCTCTTCCCCCCAGACTCACTGCTCCGGACGTGGGACTGTGCCGGGGGGTGCTTGGGGACACGGGACCGCAGGGAACGTTCGCCCTGTTACCTTTCGCGACAAGTATCTCCGTGTCCTGCGACAAGAGGGAACGTGCTCCCTGTGCAGCATGGGGCTGGTGAAAACCTGCACTGGAGACAAACACGGGAGAGTTTTCATGCCAGCGCCAGAGGACCAGCCTGTTGCCCTGCTCTGGGGGCACCCAGACATTGAGGAGTTAGGGCACGGTCACTTCGGTCCTGTCACACATACCAAAGCAAAGTGTGAATTTCTTGAGAGGACAGTAGTTTGTTAACACCTGCTTGCCCTGCGTGGGAAGGGGACCCGGTCACCAGCTGGGTGCCAGCCAGGTGGGCGTGAGCTGTCCAGAGCACACTCCAGTGGTAGAGACTGAGCGGGATGTGCCCGTCACCAGCACACGCGGGGGGCGGACGGTGTTGATGGGAAGCCTGTTCTGTACTGAAACGTGAGCCCGTAAGTGAACGAGGAGATCGGGGTAGAATGGAGGAAAGGGGTAAGTGAGGCACTGGCATACTCTGATTTTGCACACGTGTCACTCTTTATGACACGGAATGTGCCACATGCAGAAGAAAACCAAATGCCCAACTTTGAAGGCTGCAGAACACAGAGTCTACTCCGGATGTCAGATCCACATACACACACGTGCCCACGATTCGAGCCCACAGTGCCCACGTACGGCTTTGAACGTCTGCATAAAAGCCAAGTCTCTACTTTCTGTGAATAAATCACATCACTGAAGTTCTGGCATTGGGTCCCGCTCATTAATACTCCCATAAAGTCCGGATCTGTTGTTCCGTGTTTCAGACACGGCCGTAGGGGTCAGCCCATCTTGCAGGCGGGCCGTGGCGAGCCTTGTCCTGGGAAAGGCCCCGGACCCCGCGTGTGGGGTCTCTTTTGTCGGGTCGACCCTTCCCAGCGTTCCACGGCCACAGCAGTAATGACCTCAGAAAGCTTTCCTCCTGAACAGACACGTGACCATCCACTCTGAGAGTTCAGTGTCAGGTCACATCAGGGATGAGGACACGGGAAGGCACTGGCATGAGACAGCCACCGTGCTTCTATCCAGACGTGGACAGTTGAGACCGTGAAAACAATAGGGCGATTGGCCCCCTCCAGAGCATTTCCAAACGGACTGATGGTCAGGGACTTGTGACCAGGGAGGTGGAGCTCGGGCTCGAGAGACCTGGTCATTCTCACCCCGGGTCTCCGTCCCCACTTGCACACATAACTTGGAAGGTCCGTAGAAGCCATTCTTTGGGGATTATTTGATCAACAAGGGAGCCCATCAAATAGGAAGATTCATATCCAAGAAGCAGGTGGTTCTAAAGGCCTTCACGTTAGCCAAATGGTAGGGCTGGGGGCCAGATGGCGGAGGGGGAAGAATGCTGTGGTCCCAAGGTAGGTGATGGGACCGGGGCTTGAGCCGAGGCCCCCCGACTGCAAATCTTGCTGTCTCCGGCCTCTCTCCTATACCTCTCTTGGGCCATCACGGTACTAACCTGTGTTTCCTTTCAGGGTTCGTGGGGCCCCGAGGATCCAAAGGTGTGGCGGGCCTCCGTGGCCCAGATGGACACCCAGGTCCCACCGGTCTGCCGGGGCCCGTCGGGCCCCCAGGGGACAGGGGCCTTCCCGGAGAAGTTCTGGGAGCCCAGCCTGGGCCCAGGGGAGATGCTGGGCTCCCCGGACACCCTGGGCTGAAAGGCCCTCCAGGAGAGAGAGGTCCACCTGGATTCCGGGGTAAGTCCTGGCGGTGGGAGGAGAGCGGGGGGCCCGATCCCACCACACCGTGGGTTCCGAGTGTGGGTCTGAAATCCCTCCTGAGGATTTGATGAGAAGCCACAGCACACGTGGTTTCTGCCCCACGCTCAGTACCAGTGTTCCTTCGAAGCGGGTTAGGACGGTCATCAGCGTCCTGTGACTTACCTTTTCACAGCCAAGAAAGATGGCCATTTGAGACTCACAGGTGCAGATTAATGAGACACACCCTCTGCTTTCCAGCGGGGCGTGAATGGGGGGCAGGGGGGCTCGCTGGTGCTTTCAGGGAATGTGTTTGGGTGGTGAGAAGAGGAGGGCCAAGCTTGGGAAGAGAGCGAGGCAGGAGACAGAACTGAGCTGGGACATGCTTTAACTGGATGGTGTAAAAACGGACTGGTGTAAAACATTGCTTTTTAATTTTTTTTAATTGTTTAATGTTTATTTTTGAGAGACAGAGACAGAGCACAAGTGGGGGAGGGGCAGAGGCAGAGGGAGACACAGAATCCGAAGCAGGCTCCAGGCTCTGAGCTGTCGGCACGGAGCCCGACGTGGGGCTCGAACCAACAATCCGCGAGATCATGACCTGAGCCGAAGTTGGACGCTTAAGCGACGGAGCCCCCCAGGCGCCCCTCATGTAAAACACTTTAGCGTTCCCAATATCCTCAGTGCACGTTTAGCAAAGTGGGAAGGCTGCTGGCTGAGGAGTGAAGTACCCAATCTATGCAGAGCTGGCATTGAGAACCGCAGACGCCCTCCGTCTATGAACGACCGTCACTAAAGACCAAGCATTTCTGTTCAGTGCACCGTGCACGGGAGACACCAGGCCAGTGGTGCTCCTGTTCAGATACCCAGATGCAGGCAGGCCCGTGACTTTGCGTATCCACCACATGTCTGCTCCCAAACCCGGGCGGAAGGGGCTTCCTGTGGGGCAGGGAGCGGGCGTCCCGTCCTCCAGTGCCATCAGACCTCGCCCGGCATCCTTTACACGAACACCCGGGCGGGTGAAGCCGGTTGTCCACAGGCAGGCGAATTCAGCAAGCTCAGGAGAGCAGTGGTGTTTGGGGGAGCCCATCAGGTTCTAGGAGGCCTGGGGCTGGGGCGGGGAGGGGAGACGGGGCAGGTGGGTTTCCATGTTGATCACGCCTGCCCTGTCAGCTGGCCAGGAGAACCCCCAGCGTGGGGGCCGGGCTTCCCCTAGAGACCCACGGGGAGGAGGCCCAAAGAATGGAAGGAGGAGGCTAAGAGGGCTAGAGTGCACACACACATGCTCACACTCACACAATTCACACACACACCCATGTGTGTGCACACACATGCTCATGCGCCCACACACTCATATACACGTGCTCGTGTGCGTGTATCCACACATTTGTACGCACACACACCTGCTTGTGCATACATGATAACAGACCCACACGTGTGTGCCCACACACTCTCACACACACTCACGATCACCCTCTTACGCACAGCCAATCAGCTGCACAGGCCTGTGTAGAGCCATCAAGCAGTGGGGACCCGATGCCAGGACATCCGGGGCTGTCCCTGCCAACCTGGCCACCTGCCGGTAGGGATGGAACACACGGCGTAACTCGGCGAGTGTGGACACCGGGGACCACGTGCGTCAGCCTCCCTGGTGGCTGTCTAAAGGCGTGGCAGGCACTGTGTCCCCAAGAGTCGGGGCTGCTGTCCGGCTGCAGAAACTGCCCACAGGCTCTTGACAGGGAGCACTTGTGATAGATTTTCTAAATGTAACTGTTTCCTGCGGACGTCAAAACACCTCAGCAGGACAGCAACTGACAGCAGGTTTACTTTCAAGCGTGTGACGGTTTCCCATGGCCGAGGCCACCTCAGTGTCCAGCTTGCCCAGGCAGAAACACTGTCAGTACAAGCTCTGACCTCAGAAGCATCGGAGGCTTGAGAACCTGTTTCCATGTCGTCCGTCCTGCCCGGGCCGTGGGGCCATGGCAGGTGGAGTGCACGAGGCCCCGTGGAGCCCGGACGCAGCCTGGCGGAGCGGAACCCCTGCATGAAGTAGGGGTGCGGGTCCACGAGTTAGATGCTATTTTGCTGAGGGAAGCGGATCCTTGGTAGTTGTTCCTTGTTTGGCCCGTGTTCTGGAAATGGCTGTTGGCTTAAAATCCTGAGTTCCAGGATCACGACAGAAAGCCGGAGGCACAGGCCGCCACACCGGATTGTTTTAAGGCGGCCGCTGAAGTAGCAGCGGCCGGTTCTCCCTCCTTCCCCTGCATCGTGTCCTGCCCACTCCCCACTGCTATGAAGGAGGCGCTCCCGAAACCGTGCCCGGATGCCCTCGCCCCTGCAGCCTGGGCTCCCGTGACCTTCCTGGCTGGCTGGGCTGCCTCCGTTCACCAGCCCGGAGGGTCCTTGCGGGTGAAGGTACCTGCCCGTCCTCATGGAGCATGGCATCGCGGCAAGAGCCTGACTCCCTGGTTAGACTTGAGCGCCTGCAACACTGCCTGCCGTCTGACACCCTCGGCACCGTGAGCTGTTCCCTCCAAAGACAGAAGCAGAGCGGGAACAGTGCCCTCGGATCCCGTTGTGAAGCTGGAAAACGGGAGGACGTGCATCCGTGCCTTCCCAGAGACTTACTTTCTGCAGCCTTCTGCCCCGAATCCGCCCCGCTGTTTGCAGACCTTCCTCCCCCGTTCTGCCCACATAGCAGATAAAACTGGGACTCAGGCTGGCAAGTCGGATTCTGAGTTGGCCCAAGACCGGCTTGGCCCCTCTTGCCAATGCCCCTCCCCTCCGTCCCCCGACTGGTCCCTCCTCCTCTCGGGTCGGCCTACACACTCGGGAGGGTGGTCATGGGATACGTGAGCAGGTGCACTTAAAGGTCACCCGACATGGGGCGCCTGGGTGGCGCAGTCGGTTAAGCGTCCGACTTCAGCCAGGTCACGATCTCGCAGTCCGTGAGTTCGAGCCCCGCGTCGGGCTCTGGGCTGATGGCTCAGAGCCTGGAGCCTGTTTCCGATTCTGTGTCTCCCTCTCTCTCTGCCCCTCCCCCGTTCATGCTCTGTCTCTCTCTGTCCCAAAAATAAAAAATAAACGTTGAAAAAAAAAAAATTTAAAGGTCACCCGACAAGCACTGTGAGATGGCGGGCACGGCCCCTCCTCCTATTCACTGGATGGATGTGGCCAACCTCAAAGTCCAAGAAAGGTGAAAATGCCTGAATGGAAGGAAGCTGGGGGACTTAGGATCTAAAAACTAGAAGATATATGCTCACATGACTACTGGGTACGGCAGGATATTCTGAACGTAAAAGCAAGGGAAGAAACCGTGCCCGGGTGTGTGCACACACGTGCACCTACACATGCGCGCACACCGCATTAAATTTCCACGCGAATGCTAATCTTCATGTCAAAAGCAATGAGAAGAATTTGGGCAGCAAAGTAAACTTTACGATAGCCACGAAGAAAGAGTAGCCAACGTGTATGAGGAATGCTAAAATCCATAATAAAAACATCAAAATCCCCAAAGGAAAGTAGAAGCACAGAACAAAAATCGCATTAGAAGGCGAACACCAGGAGAAGGAAACGTCACTCACACCACCGTGCAGGTAGACGGGTATCTTCCTTGCCAGGCTTCTGTTCCCTTCAGCACCAGCCCCACGCCGGGTGAGCCCCCCAGGACAGGCGGGGGGCAGAAGCCGGAAAGCCGTGCCGTAGTGTGTGTGGAAGGCAGTTCTGACCCACGGAGTCTGTTTCTAGGGCACCTTCCCGAAGAAATGCCCAGCTCTGTGCTCCAAAATCAGCTTCCTCACGGCACCGTTTGTAAGAGCAAAGAAAGACGTGCACGGCGTGTGTCCACACAACATGATGCTATACTCAGGCAGCCGTTTAAAACGTGAAGAATGTTTTGGGGGGGGGGGGG
>NW_024412405.1:2674782-2731471 GCF_014898765.1 Herpailurus yagouaroundi | reverse complement strand
GTTCCCAGGTGTGTTTGTGTGAACAGAGGCCGGAAGGACATACACCAAGCTGTCAGTGGTGGCCCCTGGGGGACAGCCTGAGCTACTGTAATACCCTTGATACTTCTGTGTATTTTCCGGGCTTCTCACGGTCTAGAAAATAATTGCGTCCTGTTTGTATAGAACGAGCCTGAGAGGTATGGCCTGTGTGCAGCGAAGGGTGTGGGGTCGGCCTCACGGGGCTTGTCTGGTGTCCACAGGAAGCCAGGGCATGCCGGGAATGCCGGGCCTGAAGGGCCAGCCGGGCTTCCCAGGACCCTCGGGCCAGCCAGGCCTGCCCGGGCCACCAGGACTGCATGGCTTCCCAGGAGCTCCTGGCCAGGAAGGGCCCTTGGGGCTGCCAGGCGCCCCAGGCCGCGGAGGTAAGGATCCCCTATCCCATGGAGGGGGAGGGGTCTGGCCTCACTTGCACAAGTGAACTGGCCCCACCCTTCCCTGGGGGAGTTCTCAAACTGGGCCCCAAGGACCCTCCCCCCACCCCCGCCCCAGAGCTGCCCCAGATCTGGAAAATACCCACCCTGAGCAGCTGGCCACTCCTTCCCGTGCTTGTCCCCCCCTGTGTGTAGGTCCTGGTCTCTTCTCATGAGGACACCAGTCACATGTGATTAGGGCCCATTTCACTTTAATTAAAGGTGCTACCTTCAGACACACGCACACTCCCCTAACTGGGGGTTAGAATTTCAACATAGGAACTGGTGGGGGAGGGGAGGGGAGGGAGACACAGTTCAGCCCATAACATGTTCCAGAAACAGGACACGCATTGTGCCAAACGAGAGTTCACACAGGCCGAGAGACCTGCCCGTGCTCCGTACCTCGTGTATATTGGGGTTCTGGCTAAGATGTCACTTAGGAAAAACGTGAAATTTCCACTGCAGAATCACCGCTGTTCTCTGAAGGGGGGAAATTATTTGTTTTCTAAAAGTGAGAGAACTGGGGAAGAACAGGAGCTTCCTTGGGGGGAGAGGGGGGCAGGAAGCAAGTGGAGGCCAGAGGCCATCCCCCCCCAGGTCCCCCCACCAAGAGACAGCCCTGGAGGCTGGGGCCCAGGTGGCCCTGGGGGTGGGTGCTGTCCCAGGTGAGGGGTCCGAGAGGCATTTAGCTCTTCCGAGTTCATTCGTGTTTTTCTACTTTCTTTCCTCCTCTGCCTTTCAGGTCTGCCTGGGGACAGAGGGGACCCAGGTGACATAGGCATCCCCGGCCCTGTGGGCATGAAGGGTCTTTCTGGCGACAGAGGTGACCCCGGTTTGTTGGGTGAGAGGGGTCCCCCAGGAGGCCCTGGATTTAAAGGAATGAGTGGAATTCCCGGTGTCCCCGGACCCAAAGGTGAGGATCGGCAGACGGGGCCCTCCCCCAGGCGGGTACCGGGGTGACCGGGACCCAGGATGGCTGCAGGAGAGGCCAGCCCCTCACCAGCCCCCAGGAGGTGTCATACCCGGGAAAGCCGGCCCGTGCTGCCAGGCTGGGTGTGACGGACATGCCCCCAAATGCCCTGTCCTAATTTCCTGAAAGCGAGGGAGCAGACTTGGGGTCTGCGTGGGAGATTTGTGTGGAGGCCCCCGGAGGCTGGTTGCATATCCCGAGGCCGGTTGGCTAATACAAAACCAAAACCAGGAAAGCGCTTGGTCACCAGGGTGGGCTTATTTGTACACAAACCAGTTTTCCTAGAAGGGGAGCCCCTGGCCCTTGACTGTGGGGCCACACAGAGATGTTTGTCCTTCGGTCCTTCGGTCCTTCGCGGTTCCCGTGCTGGCTGCAGTGTTAGCGTCCTCTCCCTGAGGCCCACGGACCTCGGCTACCCCCTGAGGCCCACCAAGGACCTCGGCTGCCTTGTGTCTTTCCTGTGACCATGTACATCTGCCTGATGCCTTGTCCCTGGGGGGCAGTCAGCCAACGGGTGACCTGAGGAATGGGGCCCCGGAAATCCCTAGTTTAGGTCAGGCACCCTACTACCCGAGCCACTCCTCAGGAATGTCTCAGACAAGCAAGATGGAAACACCCCCTGTGTTTCTCCAGGCCTAACCCAGCACTTTTCTCGTTTCCTCTGAAGGCAGTAGAGGTTCACCCGGGATGGACGGTTTCCAAGGCATGGTTGGGCTCAAGGGAAGAGCTGGGCTTCCGGGAAACAAAGGAGAGGCCGGATTTTTTGGAATTCCAGGACTGAAGGGTCTGGCTGGTGAGCCAGGTGTGAAAGGTATGTCCACCTCTCTTAACATTGTCCTGACAAGGTTGGGACCCACTTTTGTGGGGCGTAGTGCTGCTTGGACCGAACCTTCCAGGAGCCCAAAGCTGGGCACAACTAGAAAAGAAGGAGACTGGGGTGCCTGGGTGGCTCAGCCGGTTGAGCATCTGACTTCAGCTCAGGTCATGATCTCGCTGTCCGTGAGTTCGAGCCCCGTGTCAGGCTCTGTCCTGACAGCTCAGGGCCTGGAGCCTGCTTCCGATTCTGTGTCTCCTTCTCTCTCTGCCCCTCCCCTGCTCACACTGTCTCTCTCTGTCTCTCTCTTTCTCAAAACTAAATAAACATTGAAAAAAAGAGAAAAGAGGGGTGCCTGGGTGGCGCAGTCAGTTAAGCGTCCGACTTCAGCCAGGTCACGATCTCGCGGTCCGGGAGTTCGAGCCCCGCATCAGGCTCTGGGCTGATGGCTCAGAGCCTGGAGCCTGCTTCCGATTCTGTGTCTCCCTCTCTCTCTGCCCCTCCCCCGTTCATGTTCTGTCTCTCTCTATCCCAAAAATAAATAAACGTTGGAAAAAAAAATTTTAAAAAAGAGAAAAGAAAAGAAGGAAAACTAACAAAAATCAGAAGGCTTTATCTCTGCCTCAACCCACCAGCAGTATAATAAAGGAAGAATCCCAACCAAAGGAAACTAGCTTGTTTGGTATTCAGCAAAAGTTTTTATGGAGGTATAATTGAATACAACTTTAGTTTCAGGTGCATGGCATAACGATTATTTGTATATACTGTGAAACGGTCACCATGTAAGTCTAGTTAACATCTGTCACCATACATAGTTACAGAATTTTTTTCTTACGGTAAGAACTTTCCAGATCTACGATCTTAGCAACTTTCAGATACGTAGGTCAGTGTTATTGGCCATGGTCACTACATGGCACATCACATCCCCATGGCCTGTATTTTTTACACAAAGGAAACTGTTAAGAACAAAACAGGCAGCCGCATCAAGGATCTCATAATGCGTCATAAGAAACGTCCCACCATGATTATCCCATGATGAGCGTGAGGTCAGGGGAAGCCAGGTGAAAAGCAGAAGACAAATTCTGAAGGAGGCGAGCGCCATTTGGCAAATGGGGACCCAGTGTTCCCGGTGGAGGGACTGTGCCCACGAATTGTACCACAGACGTGAGGCCAGTTCAAACCCCGGTGCGGGGGCATCTCAAGACCCC
This sequence comes from Herpailurus yagouaroundi, assembly GCF_014898765.1. NCBI lineage: Eukaryota > Metazoa > Chordata > Mammalia > Carnivora > Felidae > Herpailurus > Herpailurus yagouaroundi. The sequence continues at coordinate 2,728,030 of NW_024412405.1, read as the reverse complement.
AAACATGAGGCTCCTTGTTTAGGAAGTGTATTCCAACGAGCCACATTTTCATGACTTTTGCTCAAAAGCCCTTGTTCTGAAAGTGTCATCACGGCTGCTAAACCTGTAATTATAACACCACGTGCTGATGAGAACGTGGGTATCACACGCTGCTGGCGGGAACGCGAGATGCGTGGCCAGTGTGGACAGAAGCTTGACGGTGTCGTGGAAAGATCAACACAGGCACCCAGCACTTCCGTCCCGAGGGAGTGAAAACATGCCTTGTATACGGACGTTCAGAGCAACTTTGTTTATGACAATCAAAAGCAGAAACACCCTGGATACGCGTCGTGGGTAAATGTGGTGTCACATGAATGCTGGCCAGCCGTAGAGAACAAGGGCCTCTCACACGCTCAACGTGCGTAAAACTTGAGGTCATTTTGCCGCACGTGGTCTGCTTCCCTTTACGTGAAACATCCGGAACAGGCGAATCTAGAGACGGAATGTGGATTAGTGGTCCCCCGGGGCTGGGGGTGGGGAGCACTTGGGGTGACTGCTGATGGGCACGGGGTTTCTTTCCAGGGTGATGAAAATGTCCTAAAGTTCGATAGCGGTAGGGGGCGCGGGTCCACACTTGGCTCGCGTGGAGAAGGGGCTGTGGGAGAAGACAGGCGTTTTCCATCAGCCTCGGCGTCTCTCGGAGGCCCCTGCCCGGCTCAGGCCCAGTGGGGGCTGCCAGGGAACGTGCCGCCCCGAGGCTCAGAGCCTCTCGGGACGCGCTTGCCGGGATCGCAGCGGGCGAGTGGCCCAGAGGCCCACGGCGAGACCGCATCCTGTTCCCTCACAGGCAGCCGCGGGGACCCGGGGCCCCCAGGACCACCTCCCATCATCCAGCCAGGAATGAAAGACATCAAAGGGGAGAAAGGAGACGAGGGGCCTATGGGGTTGAAAGGCTACCTGGGCCTAAAAGGTGAGCATCGCCGCCCCTCCCCGCCCACCCCTCTCCGCTTCAGGAGCAGCAGGGTCTACGCCAGATGCCGCTCTGCCCAACACAGGCCTTGCCGTGTCCCAGCCCTGGGCCCCTGACACCTCAGCAAGTGGGCCCGCGGCTTCCCTGCCTCCTGAGTGGCCTCCCTTTCCCGCTTTAGGATCCGCAGCAATGGGAAAGGTTGGGGCGGGTGCTGCCTCCTCACACTCGGGTCTCCCCACAGGTGTCCCGGGGATGCCAGGGATCCCCGGGCTGTCTGGAATCCCCGGCTTGCCAGGGAAGCCGGGCCACATCAAAGGAGTCAAAGGAGACATCGGAGTCCCGGGCGTGCCCGGATTGCCAGGATTCCCCGGCGTGCCCGGCCCCCCCGGAATCATCGGGTTTCCCGGGTTCACAGGAAGTCGGGTGAGTGGCACCTCTTACTTCCCAGCCCCACCTCTGCTCCCAACCAGAGATTTGCCGGGGTGCGAGTGGTCGAGGGACAGCTCCGGAGTTGGGTCCCCGGCTCGGTGTAAGGGGACGCTGCTCACACCAGCCCCAGTGGTGGTTTCAGTGCCTCCCACGCTGCTGGTGGCCTTGGTTGGCAGAGGCGTGGCCTCCGTGCTCTCTCACGGCCCCCTTGGGAAAGCTACACGTGAATGTACAGCCATCAAACTCTACACGTGATCGTGTGTGACATCAGGACGGAGGACCCATTACTGGGTCACGGAGTGGACATCACCCCGGCCTGCCGTTCACTGGCTCCTTCACCCCACGCACGCACTCTGAGTGCTTGCTGGGTGCGGGCGCCGAGTCGGGGTGACACAGACGCACGGTGACCCCGGGCGGGGCTCCCGTCTGTCCACACCTGCCTCCTCGTCTGTGAGGCTCACGACACAGCTACCCTGCGATGTCACTGGCCGGGCGGGGCGTGGTCCGTGTAACGTGGCACAGAGGGGCCCTCGGTCAGTTCTACTTCACGAAATTACCCCTTCAACCTGTTACGGCTAAAGGTACTTTACGCTCACAGTCCTCAGCATGTGATGCACTCATTTCTGGCGCTCACAGTGGGGTTCGCCCATTTTGGGCAGATCGGAAGGCCTGGCCACCCTGTGGTAAACCTCTAGTAACAGCCCAGCTTGGCCTGTGTCTCGCCCACCTTCACATACGCGACGCCATCTGAGTTCTTCGGGTGTCTTCCTTCCGTCACCCGGAACCTGATGGGACCTGTGCAGCAGGTGTGTGCCATTACTCGGGTCACTTAGAAAGGATGTGTGTGTCTATCGAGGGGCCCAGAGGATGGTGTTCCCAGCAGCTTCTTTCCTAACAGCCAAAAACTGGGAGAGCCCAAATGCCGGCCAACAGGTGAGCGGACACGGCGCGTTCCAACCGTGGACGAGCACTCAGTGGTAAACGGGGGAGTGCTGATAAATGCACCGACCCAAGTGACTGTCACAGACTTCACGTCGAACCGAGCAAGCCAGAAACAGAGTACAAAGGATGCGATCCCACGGGTGTAGAAGTCCAGAACCGACCAGACAATGTGACAGAGGTCGGTCAGGGATTAGGGACTAGGAAATGGTGCAAGAGAACCTTCTGGAATGCTGAAAATATTCTGTGTGTCTATCTGGGTGGGACAAGAATACAAGGTCACGGAGCGGTTGAGATGAGTTCACCACACTGGTGTGTGTTACTCCTCAGGACAGGAAGCTTTAAGAAAGGAAAAGAGGGAGGGGGCCCTGGGCGCCTCCATCGGTTCAGCAGCTGACTCTTGGTTTTTGGCTCAGGTCATGATCTTATGGTTGTGGGATGGATCTTATGGGATCGAGCCGCACGTTGGGCTTTGTGCAGACAGCATGGAGCCTTCTTGGGATTATCTCCCTCTGTGCCCCTCCATTCCTCCCCCCCTCAAAAAAGAGTGAATAAACTTAAAAAATAAAGGAAAAGAGATCATCATGTGGACAATGATGCAGCCTCTGGCACAGCGTCCCCACCCCCCACCCAAAGGGGAGCTACTCTCGTGGTCCAGAGACTCAAGTTAGCCATGCTGGGAGAGGTAACCGTGCACAAGTCCCCAATAACGCTGCCATGTAGACCAGAGGATCAGGGTGGACCAGGAGGCCGCCCTCCGTCTGAGGAAGAAGCCCCTGCAGAGAGGAAACCAATGGTTTGCATGGTCACAGAGCCACCCAGACACCACCCCAGGCTCATTATCAGGAATCAGCATCGCTGGAGGGAAGTCTCACGTCTGCAGATGGAGTGCACAGCCGTGCAACCTCCAGAGCAAGCTTGGGAATCCAGCAGCCCAAGTTCATATCCCAGTTCTGCCGTTTACTAGCTGAGTGACCTTGAGAAATTACTTAGCCTCTCTGTGCCTCAACGTCTGTCACATGCAAATTCATCATACCTGCCTCTGAGACAGGACCCAACACGGGTGCCCGTGCACAGCTGAGCAGAGTGTGGGATGCGATCAGCCACGAGTGCCGCCACCACCGTCATGACAGTGACCCACATCATCTACCTACTTGGTGTCAGTAAAGCTTTACCGCTCAGTAAGAACGGGAGAGCAAACCACCTGCTATCATGCAGAAAAACGTGAGGGGGGTGCTACAAAATGGTGACGTAACAAACAGTGAGATGTGGTTTTAGCAAACCAAGTAGCTGGACGCCCTAGCCCTCCTCAATTATAGACTTAATTCATGAACAGCCTCCTGAGATGTTTCCGTGTCTGACTTTGCTCTAGGGCGACAAGGGAGCTCCGGGGAGAGCGGGTCTTTACGGCGAGGTTGGCCCCACAGGTGATTTCGGTGAGTGTTGCCTGGATCATGACCGTAGGGCGTCCACCATCCAGAGCATTCCAGGCGGGTGTGGTGACGAGCCCCGGGGATGCTGGCAGGAATTTTGAAGCAAATTCTTTATCTTAAGAACGTAACACAGGGGCGCCTGGGTGGCTCAGTCGGTTGAGCATCCGACTCTTGGTCTCAGCTCAAGTCTTGACCTTAGGGTCGTGGGTTCAGGCCCTACATTGAGCTCTATGCTGGGCATGAAGCTTACTGAATGAATGAATGAATGAATGAATGAATGAATGAATAGTAACACAACAGAAGTTGCAAAGCTAACCCCCTGCCATTCAGAAGAATGGTTGTCAACCATCCTTTCTGCACATCAGGTGACATTGGAGACACCATAGACCTGCCAGGAAGCCCAGGCCTGAAGGGGGAGCGAGGCATCGCTGGAGCACCAGGTACCTGAGTCGTTCCCGTCTCCCCTCTCGGGACAGCCCTGAGCACTGGGTGTGCCTCACTCCCCAGCTGGCCCGGCCCAATGTGTCTCCACTTGTAGCACCGTGGGTCCCGTTCCAGGGAACGGTTTGAGGTCTCCAAGCCCAATGCGCAAAGAAGAATTTTTAATTCAGTTAAACCTGAAGACGATGTTAAGAAAGCTCTCTCTGTCCCTGAGAGGGACACGGTAGGACACGAAGCAAATGACACAATGGCCAGAGTGTGTGATAGGCAGCGAGGGGTTTGCAGGAGGGCAGCGGGAGTCAGGCGCATGCCCTAAGCAGGGCGACAAGGCCCCCGACGGCACGGGTTGGGGGGAGGGGTGCCTCGCGTGGTACAGTAGCTCACTCCTCCTCTCTGAGTGTCCCTGAGGCCAAGGTCAGCATTCCCACTAGTGGGCGCCGGGGACAGATGCATCCCTTCCGGGGATTTTCTCTCGGGGGACCCCTCACTGCTTTAGCTGCCTGGAGCCCCAAGTTCTCTTAGGGACAGCGTTGGTCGGGGGAAAGCGTCTGTCCATGTGACTGGGGCATTCAGGCCACGTGGAGCCAGAGACGGTCCATGCCTCCCGGCTGCTCTGGGCTCACTGCACATCTATCATTGGTTTCACGGTGGCTTTCCACCCAGCCACACAGGCACCCTGGACTGCCTATATCTCCCCTTCTACAGAATTTTGGACAATTTGGTTTATAAAAGCAGGAACATGAGACCATCTTTGCTCCATGGTCACTAACAATGACCTCATTTATTCACCTGAAAATATGTCGGGGAAAAGAGGCTGTCCCCACCAAGAACTCCGGCTGTCACCCCTCAACCGTGTAGGTGACTTAGCTGTGGGCCCAGGAAGTAGGGCTGTGTCTCAGGACGTCAGTCCCAGGCACAGAGGGGCCATGACACATGTATCAGGCGACCGTGGGGTCCATCTCCCTCGGACCAATGAGGGCCGCCTGAGAGGTCAGCAGCAGAGGGGGCGGCCGGAGGAGCCCTGGTCAGACTGGCTCCTACGCAGTAGGGGCCTCAGGGGACTGGGGGGGGGGCAGGGGTGGGGGGGAACGGGGCTCAGGCTGGCGTCCCCGGGATGAAGGTACACGGGACTGTCTGCAGGGAGAGCATGCGGCTGGTTGGGGTTTGGAGAGGATTCTTAAAACACTAGAATAACTGATAGAAAGAAGCAGAACTTCTCAGGTGGCTCTGCTTCAAGACCACACAAACGTTAACAGTACCTTTTATGAGCAACTCAGAATTGAGGAGACCCTGGACGAAAGTGGTTATGTGGGATGTAAGTTGATCCGAAGTTTTCAAAATCCTCCAGCGTGCCAGAAAACACCGCAAACGTTTGACCCGGAATACTGTCACTGGCGAAGGCAGGGTTTCTAAGTCTGCCTGATGGCCATGGCGGAGTCTCCTGACGTGCTAGTTGAAGATGCAGATTACAGCCTGCCCTGGCCTGCTAAGCCATCCCTGAGACAGACGCTCACACATGTATGACCGATTCCCCAGCTGTCCCCGACACACCACACGTGAAAAACCACTCCGATAGGGGCCCTAGGTGGTGATCTTGGCGAGGTGCTCAAAACACAGTGGCCTAGAACATCCACAAGAAGTATCTCATGGTCTCCAGGGGCCAGGAATTCAGGAGCGCAGTGGTTCTGACCCCGGGCTGGTCTGGGACGGGAGGGCCCATCTCCAAGATGGCACCCGAGAGCAGCTGTTGGCGGGAGGCCTCAGCCCCTCACCACGTGGGCCTCTCCCCGAGCAGCTTGGGTGTCCTCTCCAGAGCCAGCCACCCAAAGAGGTGACAAAGTGAAAACAGGGATGCATGACACATTCTATGGCCGATGAAGTAACACAGTGACCTGGGGTGACCCACGTCGGCCCCATCCATGCCCAAGGGCGTGAATACTAGGACGTGGGGCCACTGAATTAGGTAAAACAGGAGTCAGGGAAGGAACATGTTGAGATAAGGAGCCATTCACAGCAGAAGCAGCCATGTGAAATGACAGCATCCCTTACCTGGCGTCCCCTTAAGCCCCAGGGAGGCAGTGTCTGCTTGGCTCCAATCAGAACTCTGTGCTTACAGGTCTAAAGGGATTCTTTGGGGAAAAAGGAACGGAGGGTGAAGTCGGCTTCCCCGGGATAACAGGCGTGCCAGGCGTCCAAGGCCCTCCAGGACCTAAAGGGCAAGCAGGTACGATCTCTTGCTGTCACGCAGCCTCCCCACGTGTGCCCTCCCCCCACAGCTGGGCCTCCAAACCTCAGGACCCCAGGACAGAGGTGGCCGGTGTGCCTGTGTCCTAGTCTGCCACAATCACACCGCGCCCCAGGAAGCTGGCCCTTGCGTGTTACCTGTGACCCAGCTCTGCCTTAGCTCGTGGAGAGGACCAGGCGGCCAGCCGCGGGGACATGCACAGGAACTGACGCACGAGTTCCTATGGCTGGTGTCTCCCTGTGAACGCAGGCTCAGTTCTGGTCACAGCACCCCTTCTGTGCATCCGAATATGCAGAAACATGTTTGCAGATCCCGAGTTAGCTTGGAAAGCAGACAGGGGGGCTACTTCCCCGCTTTTTCCTTGTTGCTGCTTTTGTTTTGTTGTTGCCTTGCTTTGCGTGGGACCTGGGAATCCTGAGGCTGATCCTTCAGGGTTTCCTGGGTTCCCTCCGGACTCCCACGCAGATGGCAAGATAATACTAGGAGAACACAGGCCGCTCTCTCTTTGGCAAAGCTGAGCTACCCGCCCTCAGCCCGTACGTGGGGCACGTTTCCAGCTGGAAGGAAGGCTCTTCCTTTCCCACAAAGGCCCTCCTCCTCCAGGCAGAACCGAGCTACAGACCAGGGAGGCCCTGGGGTTCCTGGATGCTCCTGGGGGTTCCAGTCCCACTTAACGGTGTGTTTATACCCCCAGGCTTCCCAGGACTGACAGGGCTGCAGGGGCCGCAGGGAGAACCAGGGCGGGCAGGAGCGCCCGGTGACAAAGGAGACTATGGCTGGCCGGGGATCCCAGGCTCACCAGGTGAGAGCGTCTCTCCCTCTGCAGACACGAGCACCAACTCAGCGCCAGGCCTGCAGGTTGGGGAGGGGCACTGGGAGCCAGGTTGGTCTCTCTCTGGTCGGCTCACAGCAATGCAGAGGTGGGACAGAGGGACAGAAGCCAGTGTCCCCGCTGTCCTGTCCAGGGCTCCAGCTGTGGCTGAGCCAGGTCTGGCCGAGCTCTTGGCGGGAGCTGGGGGGTTACCCAGGCCCTCAGGAGCTGTCTTTCCCAGCATTAAGGGGCCACCCCCACCCACACTCACTCCCCATATCCCAGGAAGAATCGCGCTCATTGGCCCTCAGCCTTACATGTCCTACTTAGAAAAGTTTATGCTCAGGAATCCAGAGGGAATGGAATAATGCTAGAGCCTTGGTTCTGAGCACAGCTTGTACAAACCACATATGTACAGTGACTCAAGCATCAGGAGAAACGCCGCACTTCGTCCAGCTCCCTTACGGCCATAACGAGCCTGTAAAAAGATTCCTTGAAAACAATCTAAGTTAAATGGTTCTCCTGGGTGACACGAAAGTGATGTGCAAGTCACAGTGTGCAGAACTGCTTGCTGTTTGCCGGGCTTTTGAGTGAACCAGATGGATGACTGTATAACAGCAAACAAAACCAGGTGTGAATTGCTTCAAGAGTTTCTTTGCTCTCCTGTGCATGAAATAACCGTGAGTGAAACCCACACAGGTTTTCCGGGCATCCGAGGCATCAGCGGACTCCACGGCTTGCCGGGCACCAAAGGTTTTCCAGGATCCCCAGGTATTTAATCCTGCCCCAGCCACGTGACCACACCCAGTGGTGGGGGGCAGGGGCTAGTGGGGGACGTCCTGGACCTGGGGTTTCAGGGAGCAGGATGGCTCCGTGCGGGCTGTGCGGCCCTCCCGGAGGCCACCTGGGCTCCCCCGTGGTGCTGCAGACTGAGAGAGGTTCCAACTACAATCACATCCGGGACACTGAGGCCTCACGGCCAGCTGGGATCTCCACGGCCAGCCTCTGGTTCCATCCCCGAGTCTTGGTGCTCGGCATCACCAGTCTTTTGCCTCCGAAGATCAGCCTGCCATGGCTGAGGATGCTAATGTCACCGCTGTGTTAACCCTGCCGCAGGTGTGGACGCCCATGGAGACCCCGGCTTTCCCGGTCCCGCTGGGGACAGGGGTGACCCAGGAGAGGCCAACACCCGCCCAGGCCCTGTCGGAGCCCCAGGACAGAAAGGGGAGCGAGGAAATCCAGGTGAGGCCAAGGACCAGCCAGCGGCACCAGACCTGGGGTGTCTGTGAGTCCGAGAGATGGATGTGGAAAGGTCCCTAGAAAGTGCCAGTTGCTTTGCAGACAATTTCTTGCTGCAGAACCCCTTGGCCAGCCCTCCACCCTTATACTCTTAGAATCCATCAGGGGTTAGTGAGTGACCACCCTCTCTGGTGGGAAGGACACGTTCCCACCTGTAGGGACCACACTCTGTCCCCTGCCCCATGTCCCCGGGGCACCTGCACAGTGGTTACCCATCACAAGCTCTCAGTGTCAGACGTAAACACAAGCATTACAGTCACCGAGCTGAACCCCGCAGGCAGGTCTGGCCTATGGTAGGAGCCAACCAGGGAAAGGTGTCTCACCTGCTGAGAAAGGGCCCCACTCCCACCCAAGCCCCCGGCACACGTGCTTAAGTCTGACCTGAGGTGGGAAACGTTTCCAGATGGAAGTCCGATCAGTATCCAGGGGCAGAGCGTGTTGAAAGTATTACAGTGTCATTGAGCGTTTGCTTACTGACGATCCGCGGCCACCAGCACACCCAGCACATGGGCGCAGGCCTGTCACACGGTGGCCCAGGGCGTGCTTCGGTCAGGATACTCTAGTAAGCTAGAGCCAGCAGCCCCATAGAGTAGTCAGTACCCAAGGAAGGCAGCGACTCGATCCCCCACGGAGGGCAGCAGGTGTCCAGAGGCTCACCGCCCACATCGCCTGATTCTCCAAGGTCTGTCACGACCCCTCTTTCAAATAGCTGGAAACCGCAGAATTCCCTGATATCTGAGCTCCACAGCATTGATCTGAAGGCAAGAGAATGAGGAGAGGCTCAGCCAGCCGGCGCCTTAGTATGAGCCCTGAGAGGCTGCACGGTGCTCACGCAGCCTCAGTCGGGGTCTGTTGACCGGCACATTCCCCGCTCGGGGGTAAGGGTCGGTCCACCGGCACAAGCCTCCTTAGAGCCCCCCGGGGAGCTGGCAGTGCCTGTGACTTTGAAGTCAGATGCCTGCATGTGTGTTCTCATTCTGCCTCTCACTTGGTGCAACCTTGCACATGGCTTTGCTTATAAAACGAAGGTAGAAGCCCACCTTCTGGGTATCGAGGGGATGCGGTGAGATAATACAGGTGAGGCTCTTACACATAGAGGCCCAGAAAGCTCGCCGGCTTCTCTACAAGGCCTCCAATTAGCATTTTTTCAGAGTCCTGCTCGTAAGAGGAGCTGCCCTCTGAAAGGGGCGGGGGAACGCAGCCCGGGATATGGAGGTGAGGCCAGGCCCAGGGGACAGAGGGAAGCAAGAGGCACAGACAGTGCTCACAAGACTTCAGCTGCGCCCTGTGTCCTGAGGCACACCGACTGGTGCGCACGGCACACTGTTCAGGCTCAGAAACGGGCAACAAGGGATAGGTTACGGTTCCCGGCAGGACAGAAATCACCTCTCTTACTCCCCTGTTTATACCTCGGCGAGATGCCTGCCGCAGAGTCAGTGTTCACGGACATTCGTTGGTGCAGAATGTTGTGAAACTCTTTGTGACCGCCACAAAGTCGAAAGACTCCGCCACCCTGCCCCACGATCCCATCGCACGTTTAACTGTGCGCCATCTGTTTCCCAGAATTCTTGAACCTACAGCGTAGCCCCCCGCACTCCATCAGAGGGACCCAGAACATGCGGGCTCCCACATGGCCCTGAGGCCTCGCAGCTCTCTGTAAAGCAGCTGTCCCCTACGAGGGCCTCGTCCCGCATCAGAATCACGGCAGCCCAACGAGCTGGTGGTTTCCAAGCAGACTCCGGGCTCTGCCCACTGGGCCACAGCCTCTGGCCGTCGTGAGGGAGGGAGACTTTCCACGGAGACATCCCCAGGCAGGCCGGTGAGGATACACTGTCCCCCGAGGATGGCGGGTGACCGTGAGTCATCATTGTCCCTCCCGTGGCCCTCACCTCAGGCCAGAAGTGCAGATTTGCAGCCGAGGCCCCTCCTGCCGCTGATGTGGGGCTCAATTCATGGTTTGCCTGTGCAGGACGGGTTTTCATCAAACCTCCATCAGTCGGGGGTTTCTTTCAACACTTAGGAAGATCCATGGGCGCCAAGGAGGGAACGGGCTTGTGTTGACCCTGATTCCAGCAAACTGAGCCTGGGTCACTCAGAGTGTCGTTAACAGAGGCCCAGTCACTGCGGTTTGTTGTGAGAATCTGGCCGCTCTGGATCTTCCGACTCAAGAGTTTCTGCCATTATCCACTGACACTCGCCGCCTGTTTCGGTCACTTTGTGACAATAGTTAGACACAGCTCAGTTGGTGTCGTTTTCTGTCAAACTACAGACGGCAGCTGGCTGGTCCCCACAGGCCTCGTAAACCCGCTTGCCCATTGCCTGTAATTGAGACAAAGACGACACCTTTCTCAGTGTTCCCCCTGGCGCGTTTCTCCGTCCGCTGTGCAGAGGCACACGCCGTGACGGGTATCGGAGCCGCGGTGTGGCTGAGGACCAGCCAGGAGGCTGCGTGGGGGGCATAGGAGGCGGCCGCTGGCCCCTCGGTCACGCGGATTTGCCCCGTGCTGCCCAGCTCACCGTCCGCCCTGGAGGAGACATGACGGTCCTGGGACACCCGGATGCCTCTCTGCACCTCCAGACTGTGGGAGAAAGCAAACACCAGTCTGGCAATTAGGAGAGAAACTGACCACCTCCCCACTGGCAGCGCCCACGCCCGCCGAGCGCGGACGGGCACCTGTGACCGTCGTGCGGGCCGACACGTGGGACCAGGGGGCTCCCACAGATCTGCTCGCATGGGGACTGTCCTCCACGGTCTGTCCTCTGCCAGTGCCTGAGGCCGGTCCTGTCCCATGCCGCAGTTCTGTTCTGCAAAGCAAATACCAAGTGAGAGATTCTGAACCAGGGACTCTCATGGAAATGCAGAGTCAGGCTCCTGACAGCCCCTGGTCACACGTTCACCGACTGACCTACACGTGACCTTTTGCTCTCATGTGTTTCTGTTGAAAGACACCTTACTTGATGTGTGTTGTTGATAACGTTGACGTGGACCTCGCGGCCACCGGCTCGGTCTCTTGCCCGAAGGAAGCCCCTGTGACACACGTGTCCTCCGTGAGCACGATCGGGGAGGAGGGGGGACAATTTAACAGTGAAATCCCCAATAAGAAGCCCAGAAACGTAAAAACCACAGCACTAAACAGACACAGGAAGAATCCTTGTTGACACTTGGAGCTGAAACGAGGACATCGGCAGACACGCAAGGGTCTGCCTCTTCTGCTTGTCCGGGAGGGACGCCGGCACTGAGAGCGCATCGCCAATAAACCCCGCCGAGTACGCGGATCGGCGAGCGCAGAACCCGCGAGCGGCGAGGACGGCTGTGCAAAGCTGGGACCCAGGCTACCGAAGGGAGGGCGACAGGGCAGACTGGGAGCGTCCGTGTGGTCCTTCTGGACCAACAAGAGTGCTAGCCACACCCGGAACCTTCCATCCCAACCCAAGTGCTAGCCAGCAACAGAGCCAGCCTTCCAGGGCCCAGGGGCCGTCCTCAAGTACCACAGCCACGTCGGCTGAGCAAGATCCGTGGGACCCTCCAGGCAGCAGGAGGGGCCGGTGGCTTCCCCACGCCTGCAGTGTGGCACGGTCCCCACCTCCCCTCACTGCCCTTCCTTGGCGGCTCTGCTCCTGGACAGGAGGGGAAACGATAGATTGAAAAGTTGGACGGTGGGGCGCCTGGGTGGCGCAGTCGGTTAAGCGTCCGGCTTCAGCCAGGTCACGATCTCGCGGTCCGTGAGTTCGAGCCCCGCGTCGGGCTCTGGGCTGATGGCTCGGAGCCTGGAGCCTGTTTCCGATTCTGTGTCTCCCTCTCTCTCTGCCCCTCGCCCGTTCATGCTCTGTCTCTCTCTGTCCCAAAAATAAATAAAAACGTTGGAAAAAAAAAAAAAAAAGAAAAGTTGGACGGTGATGGCAAAACTGACTTCTTCTGTTTCTCTCCGAAGGGGAACGAGGCCCAGTCGGGAGTCCGGGACTGCAGGGATTTCCAGGAATCACCCCACCTTCCAACATCTCCGGGTCACCTGGTGACAAAGGGGCGCCGGGCATATTTGGCCCAGAAGGTAGGCAGGACTCCTGTTTCTGTGTGTTGCAATCTGTGGGGCAGGACCCGGCAGTGACCGGATTACTGTAGGGATGGGACAGACTCTCACTGCCACCTTGAGGGACATTGTGCAAAGGGAAATGGGCCACACGCGCACGGAGGGACGAGCACTGTGTGATGCCACTGGTAACGAGTCCCCAGAGCATTCAGATCCAGGGACGGAAGGGAGAATGGGGGGAGCCGGGGCTGGAGGAGGCGACGGAGAGTGGCAGGTGAATGGGGGCAGAGCCCCGCTTCCGGAAGATGAGAAGGTCTGAGGTGGACCTTCTGGTGTGGCGATGGCCACACAGGTCCTTCAGTGCCCTGAAGTACAGGTGTACTCAGTGCCCCTGAACCACACACTTAGAAATGGTTGAAATGGGGGCGCCTGGGTGGCTCAGTTGGCTAAGCGTCCGACTTCAGCTCAGGTCCTGATCTCACAGTTCATGGGTTCGAGCCCCGCGTCGGGCTCTGTGCTGACAGCTCAGAGCCTGGAGCCTGCTTCGGATTCTGTCTCTCTCTCTCTGTCTCCGCCTCTCTCTCTCTCTCTCTCTCTCTCTCTCTCTCTCTCTCTCAAAAATAAGCATTAAAAATTTTTTTAATTAAAAAAAATAAATGGTTAAAATGGTAAGGTTTACGTTATGTATATTCTACCACAATGAAGAAAACTCGTCCAGTGTTAGACATGCCAAAGACGCCCCCAGACAGGGGACTCGACACCTGGCCCCCCGGGCACGTCCTGCAACACATGCCAGTGCCGGTTGGCCGTGCCCGCGCCCTCCTCCTGTGTAACGTCTTTCTGGTGACGCATGTCGACAGGTTATCGAGGGCCCCCGGGGCCACCTGGACCTGCTGCTCTCCCTGGAAGGAAAGGAGACGAGGGCAACCCAGGAGCCCCAGGAAACCCCGGGACCAAAGGGTGGGGCGGGGATCCCGGGCCCCAGGGCCGGCCTGGCGTGTTCGGGCTCCCAGGAGAAAAAGGTAACGGTGCCCACGGAGGGAGGGCTCCTCTTGTCTCCTCTTGCCGGGGAGGCTGGCGGCACCAGTCAGGGCAGGGGGCGGGGGGCAGGGCTGGAGCCCCCACACAGACATGTGAGTCCTCTGTGCCCTGCTTGTCTTGAAGGACCCAGAGGGGAGCCAGGACTCATGGGAAACACAGGAGCCACAGGGAGTGTGGGCGACCCAGGCCCCAAGGGGCCCAAAGGAGACAGGGGACTCCCAGGTGAGTGGCCTTCGCACACGCACACAGCCAGCATCTCAGGTGGGCAGCCCCAGGGCGATCCCTGGCCCTCCGGGCTGGGGGACCCCTCCGAGGCCTCCCTCTGAAGTGCCACGCTGGGACCCTCTGTGGCTCCCGCCGTGACTGGGTGACTGACAGCCGCCGGTGAAGGGAAGGCCCTTAGCGACCTCGCAGACGGGTTATTCTCTAGATGGCAAGATGGTTCCAGAAAGCTCCAAGATTGGGTTCAACGGATGAAAACAATGGAATACAGATCATTGCAAGGAAGCCAGGGGGCGCCCCTGTGTCAACTGGCCTTTCTTTGCCCTTTCCAGGTGCCCCCGGTTCTGTGGGATCCCCTGGGATTGTGGGAATCCCCCAGAAGATCACCGTCCAGCCAGGGCCAGTGGGTCCACACGGAAGGAGAGGCCCCCCAGGGGCACAGGGAGAGATGGGGCCCCAGGGCCCCCCAGGAGAGCCAGGTAGGAGCCCTGCCGGAGAGCCGCCAGGGAAACGCCTTTTCCTGCTCGCGTTCTTCTCGCTTGGGTTTCCTCCCCGGGAAGCCTGTGTTGAGCATCAGTGACACTGAGCACGGTCACGCCTTCCATGGTGCTCACACCCGTTTCGTGGCTGTGCAGGTTTCCGTGGGGCTCCAGGGAAGGCAGGGCCCCAGGGAAGAGGTGGCATTTCTGCTGTTCCCGGATTCCGAGGAGACCAGGGGCCCATGGGACAGCAGGGGCCCATTGGCCAGGAAGGTGAGTGACAGACAGAAAGGGGGCAGAGGGCAGGGGGTTTCTTCCAGGTCCACTGAGGGTCTGACCAGTGTCCTGTGGTGCGTGGGGAGGGATGAGCCAGCACCCAGACGAGCAGAAAGACGCTGCCCCTCACCCAGGCTGTGGCGCTCGGTAACAACACCTGTGCCCATGAGGGCACCCGGTCCAGAGTCCCCAGACAGGCCGGCCCCCTTGCTTCCACTGACACATCCTCAGGAAGGAGGCAATCAACGCGCTTCGAGAAACGGGCTTTGTAATGATCTCAGAGGTCTGGGCCAGTGAGCTGAAGGAAAGCAATTGTGTTAGTGGCAGCCATCGTAAAGTCTGGTGTCACTGATTTCTTAAAATGCTCTGTACGTACGCAGGGCGGGATAGGCCAGAAATACCAGCAATTTGTGCACAAAGAAGTAGATTTGTTTCAGTCCCCTCTGAGTTCACTCGGAAACAGTGGCAGGAGTGAGTCACATTCAACTGGGGTGCACGACCGGTGTCCCCATCACAGGAGCGTGCAGTCCGCTGTCCTCCGCACGGACCCACCCACGGCCAGGAGGTTGCGGGCTCCGTGGGGGATGTATGTCCAGGGACACACGTGGGCAGAGGGCAGTCATCCAGGCTGGGAGACCAAGCAGCAGAGGTGGAGGGGACGTCCCGTGAGGAACGTGAGGACAAGTGGAAGTGTCCCTTGGGGGGAGGGGCGGGGAGCAAGGCAGGATCAGCACGGACAGCTGATTCCCAGTGTTTGAAGGGTCATCTTGTTGGAGGCACAGTAGATGTTCCGCTATGCTCCAGGGGCGGACTCGAGCCCTGGGTGGGTATCGTGGGAGGCAGAGTTCTAACCCAGACATGCCCAGCCACGGGGCTCTTGGGACAGAGGAGGCCCGTTTGTTGGGTGGGGGTGAGCCACAGTCCTCTGGGCCCTTCGACTGGCTCCGCACCTGCCCCTCGTTCAGGGCCCTGGCAGGTCCTCCAAGGGGCACAGCCAGTGAGGGCCAGGCTTCAGGCAGAAAGCGGGCAGCAGCCGCAGAGGCCAAGGTCTGCACAGCAGCTGAAAGGCGGCCACTCTCTCCCGGGTTCTAGGGGAGCCAGGCCGCCCGGGGACCCCCGGCCTGCCCGGCATGCCCGGCCGCAGCGTCAGCATCGGCTACCTCCTGGTGAAGCACAGTCAGACGGACCAGGAGCCCATGTGCCCCGTGGGCATGAACAAGCTCTGGAGTGGGTACAGCCTGCTGTACTTCGAAGGCCAGGAGAAGGCGCACAACCAGGACCTGGGTAGGTACCGCCCGGCCAGCCCCGGCCAGTTCGGCTCCTGGTCAGCGTCGGCAGCTCTTGGCTGGACGGGCTCCTGCCGATCGAGGGCACTAGGCCCATCCACATCCCTGCGCTTCCAGAAGAGATGAAAATGGCCTTTGAGACCTCCAAAGCTCAGGTCAGGACCACAGAGGCTGCGGCCTGCACAGGCTCAGGGGTGGCCCCGCCTGCCCTGGAGGCCACTAGAAGCTTCACCCCCAGCTTGGCTTTTCGCCGCAGGCTCTGTAAACGGTCAGGCTGGGGCCGTGAGGGGCGGAGGGTCACACAGGGCCCCCAGGAGAACAGATGCGCGTTCAAGTAAGCCTGGTTGCCAAAAGGAATTGAAAGGACTTAAAAGCACACAGGAAGTGCAGCGAGCACACGTGAAAAGTGGGGGAGGGGCAGGGGTGCCTCCGTCCGAGGGGCCTGTGGTAGGGACAGGGGTGGAGAGTCCCTCAATCCAACCCCGACGCTGTGTGCACATTCCCGTCTACAGGTTCCACTTCCGAAATAAGTTTAACAGAACACAAAGAGGGACAAACGCACAGGGCCAGGGCCTAAAACGCAGAGCCGGGAGCAGGGCCTAGGCGGTGGGGCCCGCGCTGGGCAGGCTTGGTGGCAGGTGCCCACATGTTGTCCCCAAGCCCAGTAGGCAGCCCATGTGAGCAGGGAAGACTGTGCAGCTCTAATTCATCCTCTCTGCCCAGAGATAAAGGCAACCTTTGTACCCAGGAGCAGGGGAGTGTTTGGGGTTCGTATGGCCGGAGTTCCTTCGGGGAGGGTCCCTCAGGGTGCAGGAAGCCAGGCCCTTATCTTGGGTCCCATCAGGGGTTTCTCGGGGCTGGTCTTGAAGACCCCCAAACAACATAGGCCTCAGCCAGGTGCTAGTTCATGAAGACCCCACTCCATCCAGGGATGTGTGTGAAAACTTCTAGAAGGGCAAGGCTGAAATGGCAGGGTAGACTCCAAAAAAAGGAATTGGAAACCGCTAGCTCAGTCCCCTGTGCAGATCTGAGCCCTGCCGGGTAGCTGGTGGGCAGGTCCGTGACGTGGGGCCTCTGGGACCTGGCCCGGCCTGGAGGGGCATCTTCCCAGCCACACTCAGCTGCGACCTCTTTCCACAGGGCTGGCGGGCTCCTGCCTGGCTCGGTTCAGCACCATGCCCTTTCTGTACTGCAACCCGGGTGACGTGTGCTACTACGCCAGCCGCAACGACAAGTCCTACTGGCTCTCCACCACGGCCCCGCTGCCCATGATGCCGGTAGCGGAGGACGAAATCAAGCCCTACATCAGCCGCTGTTCCGTGTGTGAGGCCCCAGCTGTCGCCATAGCGGTACACAGTCAAGATGTCTCCATCCCCCACTGCCCAGCTGGATGGCGGAGTCTGTGGATTGGATATTCTTTCCTCATGGTATGTGGTACTTGCCTGCTTTCTCTGTCTGAGCATGGAACTGGGTGGAAATCTAGTTCCTCTCCCCAACACACCCTGCCTCTGGAAGAATAATCACACGGGACAGTTGTTCAGGTTGCACACTGCACAAGGGCATCTGGCCTAGGGGATGCGAGCTGGAATACAGCCTGCACTTTGGACTAAGCACTTTGCGAACTGAGCCATGTCAGGCATGGGCTGCCCCACCCACAGGGGCCCGTGAATTTGCCATCAGGCCACTGTACGGGCTGCAATTAGGATAAACTGGGCCACCATGATAGCAACCCTTACGGTTTTCCTGCTTACTCCACCACTGTAGGGAGAAAGGAGAGGCCAGTGACGACAGTAGGCCTTGTGTTTATATTCGTTATAACTACCATAAGTCATAAATCATATAAATAATATAACATGTAAACGATAGGAAAAGGTAAGTATTCATATCTTAATATTTTTAGAGGTATCATTGCTGCAATAATTCGAAGCACAGAATACTAAGTTCTGTGCAAAGACAGGCACCTCCCTACTTTTCAAGAAGCTGATCACGGCCACATAAGGTGACTTTTGAGGACAGAACAACCCTGTGTGGTTACACGTGCCATCGGGGTGCGTCTGTGTGCATGTGTGTGTGTGTGTGTGTGTGTGTGCGCGCGCGCGCGTGCGGACTAAAGTCAGAGCCCTTGCCGGCCAGGCTGTTCCCAGCTCTGAGGCTTCCCGCAG
Organism: Herpailurus yagouaroundi; assembly: GCF_014898765.1. Taxonomy (NCBI): domain Eukaryota; kingdom Metazoa; phylum Chordata; class Mammalia; order Carnivora; family Felidae; genus Herpailurus; species Herpailurus yagouaroundi. The sequence continues at coordinate 2,709,990 of NW_024412405.1, read as the reverse complement.
GGTGCTTCCTCCTGACCCTGGCCCGACAGCTCCCTCGAGGTGTCCTTCCAGGGCGGGGCCCTCCCAGGCCGGCCTCTGTTCCTTCACGCCAAGTGGGGCCTGAGGCTCGTTCCCACACCAAACGGACTGTGGGGCTCTGGGCTGGGGGGGCTCCTGCATTCTGTGAGCACAAGCCTTTTTCAAAGCTTCTTGTGCTTGTGGCTTTGTTTAAAGAGGTTGACCCGAGTTACCTGCCCAGGACGCCCCAGAACAGCCTCCTTTTTTTCCCTCACACTGTGGCTGAGACACATCCCTGTCCCACAAGCCAGAGGGACAGTGTGTGTCCCACCAAGCCTGGCGGCCCATTTCTCTATGAGCTTCGGGCCCCCGTGGTCCCGTGCGTCTTAACAAGAGCTGCCGCACTTATGACACCACGTGAAAGTAGCAGGGGACAGAAGTGAAGACGAGGTCCCCTCTGACGCTTCCCGCCTCCCGGCCAGCAGCCACACGGTCCTCTCAGGTGACCAGCTGCCTAATTAACAACCCTCTGATTGAAAAAACAATCATTACACAAGTAGTACCTGTTGGTTATCGAGACACCAGCAAGTGGAGATTTCCAGAACCACTCCCAGTCTCTCTCCAGAAGAGCAAGCAAGGAGGAGCTGTCGAGGCCACTTTCTTTCTGCCTTATTTTTTACCTTACCAGCCTCACGTGTGCCCTGCATGTTGACTTTAGTTTTCCTTTGAAAAAAGAAAAAAAAAAAAAAAACAGTTCACACGTTGGCATCTGTCCTGCCAGGTGAACACACTTCATCCTTTGAATAGATGATTCGGGAGACGGTGTTTTTCCCCAAGACGAGTCAGCCGCGTGTGCCGGTTATAACCTGCTTCTGCTCTGGGCTTCCCTTAAGCTCAGACAGTGCGCGTGGGCTCACGTCCCTGTCCCTGCACCGTGCCTGGTGCGTGGGCCACCCTGGTTTATTGCAGGCGGTCTGTATTGAAAGCGCAAACTCCGGGGGGTGTTCAGCTGGTGGGGGGGGGACGGTGCATCAAAGAGCCCGGGCCGTCCCCCTGCGGGCGCGCTCACAAGCCCTGCCCCATCTCCCTCTGTGCAGCACACGGCGGCCGGCGACGAAGGCGGTGGCCAGTCGCTGGTGTCTCCGGGCAGCTGCCTGGAGGACTTCCGCGCGACGCCCTTCATCGAGTGCAACGGGGGCCGTGGCACCTGCCACTACTACGCCAACAAGTACAGCTTCTGGCTCACCACCATCCCCGAGCGCAGTTTCCAGGGCTCGCCGTCCGCCGACACCCTCAAGGCGGGGCTCATCCGCACGCACATCAGCCGCTGCCAGGTGTGCATGAAGAACCTGTGACGTGCGGGGGGCCGCGCCCCGCACGCGCTTCTCGGGGGGCTACGCTCGGCCGGGGGGGCCACCTTGGTGCTCACTCTTAACTTATTACCTCACACGCCGCCCCCAAAACCGATCTCATCCTCTCTTTCAAACTGACGGAAAGGCTGCCAAAGGAATTGAGCGCCAGCGCTCACACCAAACAGCCCGTGGGCACCCGCAGGGGCTTCGGCACTGGCGACACCTGCCTCCCAACAGAACGGTCACCCGCCCGAGCGCCCCCATCAGGCCGTGCCACAGTGCTCTGCACTAGGTGTAGCTGATGTCTCCACACGTGCCCTTAGAGTCACTGCGCTTCCAGACCCCGCAGACGACCCGCATTGTTGAACCCGCCTAATGGGGTGGTGTCGATAAGCGAAGCGTGTCACCAAGGGCTCCTGAACCCCTCTTGCGGCTCCCACCTGCGGGTATCCGGGCCTCCATGCTGGCGGCTCTGTTTCCTCCCAAAGACCCAGGATGTGCCTCTTAACCCCTCAGGAAGGCCAGGTGTGCCTTTTAAGACTTTGATGGTCCCACATGAGCTCTCTTCTTTCCCCCCCCACCCCCCCCGGCCGCGTCTTCACAGACCATCGGGAGACCTCTTAGCCACCTGTTGTCAGCCACGCCATGTGGCACACTGTAGTCAGAAGTGATGTGTCTACTGCCCCAGGTGGCCCCGGGGACTTCCCCTCCATTCTTGGTGACTCATACTCCTATGACATATCTAACCTCTGTAACAAACACACAATAAAAGTTGGTTTTGAGCTTTTTATACCCCAAGGTGTTGACGGCCTTCATTCTCCCACATCTGTCAAGCACAGTTTGCTGCACGAACCCCACACACCCGCCACGCCCCTCCCCGGGTCTGTGGTGTGGCTTGTCAGGGAGGTGTTTGTGTTTGCAGTGTGTTAGGGCCCACAGGAAACACCCCAGCCACGATTCACGGGGCTCAAGAGAACGGGCGCCTCACAAACACACTTCCCAAGTCATCTGGTTAGTTCTTTTTTTTTTTTTTTTTAATTTTTTTTCAACGTTTATTTATTTTGGGGACAGAGAGAGACAGAGCATGAACGGGGGAGGGGCAGAGAGCGAGGGAGACACAGAATCGGAAACAGGCTCCAGGCTCCGAGCCATCAGCCCAGAGCCTGACGCGGGGCTCGAACTCACGGACCGTGAGATCGTGACCTGGCTGAAGTCGGACGCTTAACCGACTGCGCCACCCAGGCGCCCCTCATCTGGTTAGTTCTGACAGAACGTCCCAGGTCAGATCTCCATATTTCCAAGAAACCCCCAAGACACATCTCTGGAACCTGGCAGGCCTCTGGGAGCCCAGGCCAGAATTATTTCCAGCCGTTAAAATGCAGTCTTGGGGCACCAGCTGGCTCAGTCAGCCAAGTGTCCAACCTCGGCCCAGGTCACGATCTCATAGTTCGAGCCCCGCGTCAAACTCTGTGCTGACAGCCCAGAGCCTGGAGCTGCTTCGGCTTCTGTCTCCTTCTCTCACTGCCCCTCTCCCACTCTCATTCTGTGTGTCTCTCCCTCAAAAATTAAAAAAAAAAAGTTAAAATGCAGTCTCATATTGGGGCACCTGGGTGGCTCAGTCAGCTAAGGGTCTGACTCTTGGTTTCAGCTCAGGTCATGGTTTTCAGGTCAGCTCATGGTTTTGTGAGTTCAAGCCCCACGTCAGGCTCTTCATAACATTCTGGAGCCTGCTTGGGATTCTCTCTCTCTCTCTCTCTCTCTCTCTCTCTCTGTTCCTCCCCCACTCACACCGTCTCTGTCCCTCTCAAAAATAAACTTAAAAAAAAATTATAGAAAATGCAATCTCATGCTAAATTTTTAAAAAAGATTTCATTTATTTTTAAGTAACCTCTACCCCCGATGTGGAGCTCAAACTACTGACCCGAGGGGCGCCTGGGTGGCGCAGTCGGTTAAGCGTCCGACTTCAGCCAGGTCATGATCTCGCGGTCCGTGAGTTCGAGCCCCGCGTCAGGCTCTGGGCTGATGGCTCAGAGCCTGGAGCCTGTTTCCGATTCTGTGTCTCCCTCTCTCTCTGCCCCTCCCCCATTCATGCTCTGTCTCTCTCTGTCCCAAAAACAAATAAACGTTGAAAAAAAATAAAAATTAAAAAAATTAAAAAAAATTTAAAAAGTACTTGCAAACCATCATTTTAAAAAAAAACTACTGACCCGAGATCAAGAATTGAACGCTCCTCCAACTGAGCCAGTCAAGCACCTCATATTAAACGTTTCTAGGAACTGTTTCCACGTAACTAAACGAGTATTCCGCATGATACTGTCATTCGAAATAGTTGAGCAACCACCCTGCACTGTCCCCCAGCAGCTGATGGGGACAAGGACTCTGCCCAGGAGGGTTTTTGGGGACACGAGTCCTGATCAGAGGATGGAGGGGGCCTGGCAGAGTGACTCCAGCAGAGGATGCGGTACTGAGGGCTCTGTCCTGCAGGGACCCCCCAGGAAGGCCACGGGAGGAGCCTCAGGCTGTGCAGCCGAGGCATGGAAAAGGGACATTTCCCTCCGCCAGCTCTTGCCCCGGGGGGTCGTGGGCTGCCCACCCCCCCAGGTCTCTGGCTCTCCCGTGTGTACGGGGCTGAGCGGCGTCCCAGGTAGACGCGGCAGAGAAGCAGTGGAGCTGACACGGGTGCTGTGTCCTACACCTGCTCACAGATGGTTTCCATGGCAACAGTCACAGCACCCCCCCACGGGATGTGAGGCTGTGAGGCCAGGGCCTGAAAGCAGCCCACACGGCGCCCCCTGTGGGAGGCAGCTGTTCATTCCAGTCTCCTGTCGCCACGATCAGGGGGCGGCTGTGAAGTGCGGCACAGTCCCGAAGATCCCTGCCCGACTCGGCTTAGGTGTGATGCCATGAAGGACGGGGCGCTGGGCACCAGCATCCTCCCTGGTGGGACACACTCCCCGGGGGCCCCTGATGCCCGCCCTGCCTGAAGGCTGACCCTTGGTGGGGGCTTGCCAAACGGACTCACGGGAGGCTGGTCTCCATCCCACAGCTCAGGTTCAAGAGCACAGGGCGGCTGGACGGAGGTCATGTGATGATGTAAATCGGCCCTGAAATTGTAGCTGCTTCCACAGAGGCCGTTTGGTCACAGGGGTCAGGGTCTGGCTTCCCTGTGGAGGGATTGGGGGGTTCCCATGCTCTTCCTGGAGCTGACTTATCCCTACTTCTATGCTTAGAAAAAACGAATGTTGGGGCGCCTGGCGGGGCTCAGTCGGCTGAGCGTCCAACTTCAGCTCAGGCCATGATCTCGCGGTTCCTGAGTTCAAGCCCCGCGTCGGGCTCTGTGCTGACAGCTCAGAGCCTGGAGCCTGCTTCAGATTCTGTGTCTCCCTTTCTCTCTCTCTCTCTCTCTCTCTCTGCCCCTCCCCTCCTCTCTCAAAGTAAATAAACATAAAAAAGAAGAAAAGAAAAAATAAGTGATCCCTGCAGAGTTCCTGGAAAGGGGATTCTCGTGTCCGGATTTGAGGACACTGTTTGGGGGTCTTCCTGCCCCCCCTCCCTGCCCAGGGGACAGGAACCCACCCACCCACACCCACACACACACAAACATGTGAGGCATGAACATGTGAGCGAGGCCACCAGAGGGCAAGGCTGTGGGAGGAGGGGGAAGTGCCCCTGGAGACGCACACTGTCCTGGGCGAGGGGGGGGGGAGGGGGCGCCCTCCCTGGGCCAGGCCGCCCCGCTCACCTCGCCCAGGACGCAGCAGCCCCAGGACTGCTGTGAGGCCTCCACGGCTTTTCCCAGGGAAACAAGCAGGTGGGGGCATACAACAGGCGCACCTCGTCTGGGGCAGCAGGTAGACCACGGAACCCACCTCGGGGGAGAGGACCCGGCAGTTCCGGAACCAGGCGCCTGAAGCCGAGGGCCGGTCTGCAGGGAAGCCGGGCGCCAGAGGCAAAGGTGTGGCTTCCAGACACAGCAGGTGGCTCTGATTCCACAAGGTTTGAAAATGACAGTCGCACCTTTAAGAACCCGGCCCGGCTGCCTGGGGAAAGGGGGGAGCAGGGCTCACGACCCAGACGACATTCCCCAACCATCCCTGACGCAGCTGCCTCGCTCGGCCCCTCGGGCACCAGGAAACATCCACCCAGGAAATGTCGAGAAAAAGGTTTTCACCCGTGGGAGGACACAGGGAGCCCTGGGTGAAAGCCTGACGCGGTGGCTCGGAGACCAGGCACAGTGGGAGGTCACAGGGCTGTCCGTGGCCTCCCTGCCCCCCAGCAGCCGTATTTGTGCAAAAGAGAAGAAGGAACGTTCGAGCTTGCCAGCTCAAACCCACACCCAGCCGAGAAACCCCCTTTCTTTCCACCAGCTGGCTCCACCACACCCACCCGAGCCGCCTGAAGCCTCCCCAGGGCCTACCTGGCTCCCCGGGTGGGAACTGGGCCCACATGGTCAGACTGAAAACCTGTGAGCAGGTTCGGACCCCAGAACTGGGCCAGTGTCCCAAACCTACTTGGGACAGAGCCCAGCGTGAAGTGTATTTTTAGGGCAACAACCAAGGCTGAAATTACGCGTGGCTGACAGAGAACGTGCCATCCCAGGCAATCCCCCAGGAAGTGTGGCCATTCGGGGACACGAGCTGGGGGTGCTCAGAGCGGATGAGCACACGCAAGGAACATTCAGGGGGACAGGTCCCTGGGGACTCAGCCGGCCCCGCCTTCCAGCAAGAACCAGAGACGGTTTCACGGGACGCCGCGTCCATGGCCTTTGGAGACAAATTCCAGGGCCCCCTGGATGGTGGCAGGTGTATCTAGCAAAGATACAATTCGACCAAGCTGATGATGCGTTGATTCATCTTCAGTGTCCAGTGAGCCCTGCTGTGGGATGGGAGGCAGGCCTCAGGGTGGGTTTCAGTAACAGGCGTCCCCCCTGGGGAGCCCCAGGCGGAGGCAGGGGGCCGTGCCTCGTTTCGTCCCGCAGGTCAGCTGGCGCACACCCCGGAAAAGGCGGCACACGGGAGCAGAGGAGGCCGGCCTGGAGGCCCCCACACCAGTCGTGGGCACTGAACACAATTACCACACACCTCCCCGCACCCTCTGGAAGTAACGACTCACGAAACACACTGCTTTCAGGCTGGCCTCTGCCTCTCTGCATTCCGCTATGGACCGAATGCTTGCTTCCCCCAAGACGCAGATGTTGAAGCCCAGACCCTGCCCCTCCCCGTGTGACAGCCTTTGGAGGTCTGGGGGTGGGGTCCTCATGATGGGATCAGTGCCCTTACGAGAAAAGAGAGACCAGAGCTCGCTCCTTCCACCATATGAGGACACAGTGAGAAGGTGCCGTCTGCAAGGCAGGAAGGGGCCCAACCAGAAATCGGATCTGGCCCCCCCGGACCTCTGGCATCCAGGCCCCACGGCTGTGAGAGGTTAAGGGTCTGCGACGAGTGGCCCCAGCTGGCTGAAATACTCCCATTGTTTTTTTAAGTTTATTTATTTATTTTGAGAAAGAGAGAGACAGAGAGAGAAAATCGCAAGCAGGCTCCGCGTCACCAGCATAGAGCCCGACTCCGGGTTTGAACCCACGAATCATGAGATCATGACCCGAGCCAAAGTCAAGTCAGACGGTTAACCGACTAAGCCACCCAGGCGCCCTGAAAGACAAGTACCTTAAGCTTACAGCCACCTCCCAGAAGCCCCGGCAAGGGGTCCACCAGCAGTGAAAATAAAGTCTAAATCAACACAGACTCCACACCAAGGGTCTTCCTATAATCCTTTTTAATAATACGCGCACTCATACGGCTGCACCCACGTCGAAGCAGGGATTCCTGATTGTGTAGAAGCTAACATGTCCAGAATCATCATGCTACCTCAGGACACAAGTACCAAATGGTAGGACCCAGGAGGCACCGATGTCTGAGAACAACATAAAAGTGGTGCGGGGGCCACGCCGGGTGCCCTCCAAAGCCCGGCCACGGCCTCCGGCAAGGCCAGGTTGTTAGGGAAGAGGCAGCAGGGGACAGCGGTCTCTGGGCGTCTCAGCTCAGAAGGGTGGTTTCTGCAGGGGATTCGCTTGTCCCCCCACCTCCCGGCACAGTGACACAGACCGAGGGACCGTTCCCAGCGGCCGCAAAACCACCAGCTGGCATTGGCCCTGGGACCTCCTCCTGGTGTGCGGCCCCACTAAGGAACACGCTGGGCTCCACCCGCCCTCCGACCGCGCTGGTCATCCCCTGGCCAATCGTGTACCCCGGGGCTCGGCGCCCCCACGCATCAGGCACAGCACCCAGATGGGGTCTGTCCGGGCGTCTTATAAGTGGTGATGTCCACGGTCTGCGGCGGCCCCTGGGCTCTCTGCCGCGAGATCACAGGCACCACCAGGTCGAACAAGGTTTCAAACAGCAGGTCCACGTTGTGCCCGGTTTTCGCACTGGTCTCAAAGCACATCTGCTCAGCGGCCGGCACATCCTTCTCGTCCAGCATCTTGTACTTCAGGATCTTTCTATACAACGCCGCCGCGTCCTCTGGCTGCACCTGCTTGGGCGCTTTGGGCGCTCCGCCGCCACGCCCAGCCACCCCAGGGCCCCGCCCGTCCTTCTGCTGGTCCTCTGCAGCCGGCTCCTCGACGAGGTCCACCTTATTCCCCACGATGGCAAAGAGGCAGTCAGTGCTGGCTGTGTCCGTCAGGCCCAGGAACCTGTCTTCCAGCTCCAGCAGACTCTGCGGGTGGTTGACGTCGTAGATGAGGATGACCGCGGTCGCTCCCCGGCAGTACATGGAACCCAGGCCGTGGAACTGCTCCCGCCCTGGCCGGAAGAGGAAAAGAGACATGCAGGTTATCTCTTGCCCGAGGTCAGCAACCCCAGAGGGACGATGGAGCCGTACCCCGAATGCAGGTGCGGCTGGAGCTGGGCCTGATCGAGACACTGGCATGCACAAAGAAGTGAGCATCCCTAGGGGCGCCCGGGTGGCTCAGTCGGTTGAGCATCCGACCTCGGCTCAGGTCAGGATCTCGCGATTCGTGAGTTCGAGCCCCGCCTCGGGCTCTGTGCTGATGGCGCAGAGCCTGGAGCCTGCGTCGGATTCTGTGTCTCCCTCTCTCTCTGCCCCTCCCCTGCTCATGCTCTGTCTCTCTCTCTCTCTCTCTGTCAAAAATAAATAAACACTAAAAAATAAAATAAAAAGAAGTGAGTGTCCAGGCCCTCAGGGACCCGGGGGCACCACCCCCTGCTCTGGAACGACAGCTGTTGGACCTGCTGTTACAGGAAGCCTGGTCTCCAAGGGAAGCTTTGAATTTTAATGCATGCATTTTTTTTTTTTAAGTTTGTTTATTTTGAGACAGACAGACACAGCATGAGCAGGGGAGGGGCAGAGAGAGAGGGAGAGAGATTGAGAATCCCAAGCAGGCTCCACACTGTCAGTGCAGAGCCCGAGGCGGGGCTCAATCCCGTGAGCTGTGAGATCAGGACCTGAGTTAGATCGAAAGCGAGCCCCCCAGGCGCCCCTGCATGCATTTAAATCCAGTATTCAGAGAAAGGGTCATGGGCTCACACTACCTGGTAGGAAGGGATCCCTGACAAAAAAGAAAGGAAGAACTTTTGGCCCGGGGGGTCTCAGGAGCACGGGCTGAAGGCTGGTTGTTACCTACACACGTATATTCACATAAAGCACATGTCCTCCGTCAATAAACCACTGTTTTCATTCAGCTAAATGACCAAAGAAACACAACCAATTGCCACCCCAATCCCCAGTTATTCTGAAATGGCCTTGACTGCCTCACTTTAAGTTCCGGGTGGAGAGCAGCCTGCTGAGAAAGACGGCGTGAACCTACACCTGACAGCTGACTTCCCCTCGCACAGAGCCAGACCCAAAGCCAGGGCTCCCCTCTTGTCCAGCAAGGCCCCACATGTCCCCCCCAAATGATCCGGAGGGGGAGGGGCAGAGAAGGTGCCGCCCAGGCCCGGTCGGGCAGGGGCTGGAGGGGCGACGTGTCCCGCCCTGCAGAGATGCTGAAGGTCAAAGTGATGTGCCAGAAAGCAAGTTTCCCAGGGCCGCCTGCTGACCAGCGGCGTGTGCTCTGGAATCCAGCACCCACAGAACAGCCTTCCTGCCCGTGAGCATGAGCACGACGTAGCCCTGACACAGATCGTCTCATCACAAGTTCCCGTGAAACGACGCCCCGTGCCAACAGGCAGAAACTCAGCTGTGCTCTCCCGTCGCTTTCTGGACCCACCCTGGGAGACGATGGTCAAGAAATCTTTAAAAACCAACTTTAAAACTGGCAACAGCAGGCATTAGTTAAAAAGAAAAGAGAGGGGCGCCTGGGTGGCTGTTGGTTGAGCGTCCGACTTCAGCTCAGGTCATGATCTCGCAGTCTGTGAGTTCAAGCCCCGAGTCAGGCTCTGGGCTGACAGCTCGGAGCCTGGAGCCTGCTTCATATTCTGGGTCTCCCTCTCTCTCTTCTCTGCCCTCTCCCGCTCTTGCTGTCTCTCTCTGTCTCTCAAAAATAAATAACACTAAGAAAAATTAAAAGAGAGAGAGAGAGAGAGAGAGAGAGGGGTGCACCTGGGTGGCTCAGTCGACTAAGCGTCTGACTTCAGTTCATGATCTCATGGTTCGTGAGTTCAAGCCCCGAATCGGGCTCTGTGCTGATAGCCCGGAGCCTGGAGCCTGCTTCATATTCTGGGTCTCCCTCTCTCTCTCTCTGCCCTCTCCCGCTCATGCTGTCTCTGTCTCTCAAAAATAAATAAACACTAAGAAAAATTTAAAAAAAAAAAGAGGGGGGGGGCACCTGGCTGGCTCAGTCGACTAAGCGTCTGACTTCAGTTCATGATCTCACGGTTCGTGAGTTCAAGCCCCGAAGCGGGCTCTGTGCTGACAGCTCGGAGCCTGGAGCCTGCTTCATATTCTGGGTCTCCCTCTCTCTCTGCCCTCTCCCACTCATGCTATCTCTCTCTGTCTCTCAAAAATAAATAAACACTAAGAAAAATTTTTTAAAAAGAGAGAGAGAGAGAGGGGCACCTGGCTGGCTCAGTCGGCTAAGCGTCTGACTTCAGTTCATGATCTCATGGTTCGTGAGTTCAAGCCCCGACAGTTCAAGCCCTGTGCTGACAGCTCAGAGCCTGGACCCTGCTTCGGATTCTGTGTCTCCCTGTCTCTCTGCCCCTCCCCTGCTCGCACGCTGTCTCTCTCAAAAATCAACAAACATTTTCAAAAATGTATAAACAAAGAAGAAAAGAAAGAAATGCTTCCCCACCATCACCACTGACGAGGACTCTCCTTTCAGACACTAATCGTCTAGAACGATCTGGGCATCGTGAGATCTTCCAACAGGAGAGGTGACCAGCCCCACATGCCAGAGCCCACAGGGCCGACGAGGGGAGAGTGAAGGGACATTCCAGTTATCCCGGGGGGACCGTCTGTCCGTCTGTTACGCACTTCACTGGGGACAAAAGGGCAACTGTGTTTGAGCCCATGCCGAAAATACTTTTCCTTTCCAGACAAAAATGTCTGACTTGCCTTTAAAAAACTAAAAAAAGTAAATAATACGGACACACCAAGAAAAAACTCAGAGTAACGAAGGAAGTAAGAATGGAAGAATCCCAAACGCTAGCCTGAAAGGAGAGGAGACCAGAGCTGCTGTTCCGATCACCCAACTGCTCGCCCAGGAGCCAACGCAGACAGAGTGTGGCGGCCTGGCAACCAAAGAATTTTCGAGTGAGCGGTTTCTGCACCCGAAATCCTTACATTCTGGCTTAGACACAATCCGCGGCGGGTAGGCGGTCACAAGAGTGCGGTGCCCACACGGGCACGGGGTAGTCGCACCGGGAACAGAGGTTCTGAATTTAGCCCTGGCCCAGGGCCAGCGGGAGCCCCGGCATTTCCGGCATCCAGACACAGCAACGATAAAGGGGTGGCTCCCTAAGACTCGGCCTTTGAGAACTGGCTCTGTGAGCCTCACACGGTGTTTGAACTCCAGACCTCTTAAGTTTTCTGCAGGTCTGTGAACGCAGCTGGGCTGTGAGGTCAGGCTCCCGTTAACACATGGGAAACACCTGCTCCAGGCCTACGTGGGCGGCGGGACCCAGCAGGGCACAAGCTCCCCTCCCGTGGCCACCAGGAGGGTGTCTCTCTCTCTCTCTCTCTCTCTCTCACCCACTTGCCCCAGCCTGCGTCCCTACACCAGCTCCACAGCCGAGGCTCTGGGAAGTCCGGGAGTTTCCTCTATTTGGCTCACACTGAGGAACTAACAGCCCTGTGGCCCGATTCTGGGGACGCCTGGGAAGCGGCTGACCTGTGCCAGCCAAGGGGGGTGCGGGTCAGCGAGGGCCAAACCGCAGGCCAGGTGGGAAGCCAGGCTGCCAGGCTTGGAGTGGCCCCGCCAGACCGCCTGCCAGCGAGCTGGAGGCAGGAGTCCGGGGAGGGGCCCAGCCTCCTACGCCTCCAGGAAGCGGCCAGGGCGGCCCCTGCCGTGGGGGTCCGCAGGGGCTGGGGGCCGGGAGCGCGTGTGATTGTCCAGGAATCCTGGCTTGTCCGTGAAGCAAATCACTCCCGTTCGCCCACATACTCACATAATGCAGACCCTTTCTTTTTTAAGGCTGAATAATCTTCCATTGTACGCACAGACACGTGTTCTTTATGCATTCATCTGTCAAAGGACATTTGGGGTGTTTCCATTCCTTAGGGACTGCGAATAATGCTGCAGGGAACACAGAAGGGCCACAAGCCAGTCACGGGACAAATACCGGTTGGTGGACTCCAAGTAGGGGTCGGTGGCAGCCAGGACCTGGGGGCAGGGGAGAGGAGGAGGGGCAGTAACCGGGAGAAAGCGGGGTCGGCATGGGGACGGTGGACACAGCCACGAGGTCCTCCCAGCAACCGCACAAAGGGGGCCTCCCCCTCCCCCCATTTTACAGAGGGAGAAACTGAGACCAGAGAGCACAGCAAGGGGCCCACGCACGCAGGAGCCGGGAGCCCAGGTACCGGGCAGTCTGTGGTCTAACCAGCCGTGGGAGAGCCTGGCTCCAAGCACAGACTATCCCCACTCACAGCCCCACAGTGTGACCCTGGGCAAGTAGCTGGGCCTCCGTTCCGATCGCTGGAACGCGGACAGTCCCGCCAGCGGGCGGCCGTGCAAGAGGACATAACCGGGACAGGAACCACCTAGACGTGCACCTGCTCCCGCCAAGCCCCGCGTCGGTGCTGCTTAAATAGACGGAGGGTCAGAGCCCTGCCCACCCAAGGACAAACACCTTCCCAGGCCCCCCGCATCCTGGTCTCTTCATCAGCACATCTACAGACTGTCTCCGGGGCCTGTTGGCCACTCTGGCGGCCGACCAGTCCCCTAGCCTGTCTTACTGACCAGCCTTACTTTCAGAGATGGCCTTCTCCCGTTCTGGGGCGCCTCGTCCCGTAGCTGCCGCACGGGATCAGCGGAGCTTTTCCGCCCAGCAGCAGCCCCGGGGACACAAGTCGGCGAGCGGCCCGCAGGGGTCCCAGGCAGCCTCTGGACCACAGGACACAAACCGTTCCATTGCTTTCTCTGTTATTTGCAGCCGTCCTCGGGCCAGGTGACCGCCCGCCCCCTTTACCCTGAACACGGTCTTGTTCTGGCTTCCGCGGTCGGAAGCAACTGAACGCATGGTGTGGCCATCAGAAATCACGCTGCGACGCGGGCTGCACGTTTGAAACATGTGCATGTACTGCTTCATTAATTCCAAAATGATAGTGATGCTCGGGCCCCTCACCCCAGAGCCTGTAAAACAGGATGTGACAGGGGGGTCGGTACCAATATCCTGTCAGAAGCTCCCTGGCGCCCGTGATGTGCAGCCAGAGGTGACAGCCAAGTAAAAGCCAGTCACTAACATGTGAGAATCAGAAAGCTGTTTCTTTTTTCTTTTTCTTTTTTTTTTTTTTTTTTTTTTTTAGTTTATTTATTTGTCCTGAACGGATTGTGAGCGTGGTTGGAGAACGGCCCGTGGAAACAGCTACCCCCAGGAATGTTCACAAAAGCACAGACGTTTAAAGCTCTTCTGGTGCAATGAGAAAAAGGAAGCACGTGTCCTCCCGGGCTGAGAAGAGGGCCTGGCCGTCTGGGGCCAGCGCCGGGCGCAGCTGCCTCTACAATATATGCGCGCCAAAGACCCAAGGACACTTCATCCAGGGACCCACTGTCCACACAGAGGCTCCAGTCTGCCACCCGCGCAATACCTGTGAGTGGTTACCTTGGCCACAGGCCGTGCTGTCCAGTTACATCGTCCAATGTCAGTGTACATGTTGCCATGAAGGTATTTTTTGAGATCTGCAATCAACTGACTTTAAGTAGATAGCCTTCCATGACTTGGGTGGGCCTTACCCAATCAGTGGAAGGCCTAAGAGCAAAGACCGAGAGTTCCTGGAGAAAAAGGAATTTGGGGGCTCCCGGGTGGCTCAGTCGGTGAAGCATCTGACTCTGGATTTCGGCTGAGGCCATGATCTCACGGTTCGTGGGATCAGTCCCCGCAACAGGCTCTGCGCGGACAGCACGGAGCCTCTTTGGGATTCTCTCTCTCCCTCTCTCTGCCCCTCCCTCGCTCGCTCTGTCTCTCTCTCAAAATAAATAGATAAACTTAAAAAAGTAAAAAGGAATTCTCTCGGCTCACTGGCCACTTGTCCACAGGAAAAGGGGAAGTGTCCTGAAAGGGGTTTCCAGCAGTGGCGAGGGTCGCCGTGACCCAAACGGCTCACCTCTTCGCTGAGGACGGTCCTCCCCGCTCCCGGGCCCCACCACCTCCCTCGCTACACGTACACCCAGCAGGGGAGCCCCTGTGCTGCCTGTGAGGCAGAGCACACACCCACAAACACACCAGCCTCCCTGCCTGGGTTTCAACACCCGAACAGTAAACACGGGAAAGACAGGGTTTCCAAAGCCGGGATCCAGAACACCTTCATCCGGGACGGGGATGCAACCGGGAATTGCAAGCCGCCCGGCGTGTGGCAGCCACAGGACTCGGTCCACGGAGGCCACGGGGCCACGGGCCGAGGCCTCGCCTCTCACAGAGGCCAGGAGTCACAGACGGAACCAAAGCACACCCACGTGCGGGGGCCTCTCCCGCCCCCTCCACGCGCAGGAGAAAAACTGGGCATCTGTGCCCTGCAGTGGCCCACGGCGGAGAAGCGGACGGGAGGGCTCCGACGGCAGTGACCACACGTGCCCCAGCCCACGCACACGGAGCGTCCCCAGCAAGGTCAGCAAATCTGCCGGCTTCCTGAAAACACGTCCCGCAGCTGAGCCCGAGCGGACGCTGCTCTGGGAAGGACCTCGGGCCTCTGATCTGATCGACCGGAGAAGGAGCATGCATCCCGGTCCGGCTGCCCGTCTTGCCAGAGAAACGCAAGAAAGAAGAGGGGGTAACCACCGAGACACTAACGCTTATCCACCCAGAGGCACCACGAGGGAAGCGGTCCGACACCTGTCGTCAGAAGCACAGGTGACCCATCCGAAGCAGGTCAGGTCAGGGGACGGAGACCCCTTGAGTGGGGGGCTGCTTTGGCCGCGTGTTCTTCGGGCCCTTATGCGACAACACAGGGTATTAACCCCCAGCAGCAACACTGTCACGGCACCTACCTCTGTGGGCACTGCACACGGCCCGCACACGCTCGGTCACCTCGCGGGCACAGCACGCGGGCAGGGGCCACGGCCATCAGGGTCCAGAGGCCCCGCTCCCAGGAGCCAGCTCCAAATCCTACACGAGCATGGCTCAGGGGGAGGCTCAGGGCTCGAGAAAAGAATGCCAGTATTTCAAAATCTAGAAGAAACACCAACGGGGTGGTTTCTGTCATCCTCTTATCAGAAAGCGAGCAGCCCCAAAGAGGCCAGGTAAGCACAAAAAGTGAAACACCGGCATCTGAAGAACTGGCTTCCCCGGGGGACAGACGCTCCCTCCCAGCCAGGCGGCAGTGTGGACGGGTGGGAATGAACCGTCTACCCTTCTCAGACAGACGGGACCACCGCGCACTGTGCGTCCAGGCCCTTCCACGGGCAGGGCGAAGCCCGGTCTCGCTCACACGTCTGCTCACAGAACCTCCCAGAAACTGCAGGGAAAGACCCGAGCCAATAGCCATCAGCTGGACATCAAAGAGTAGGAATTTAAAAGGAAAAAAACCCCACTCCATATTAATGGGGTTTTTTTCTGCCAGAAGGAAGAATTAAAAGCCCAACACCAAGTAATAAATTACACCAACAAAAGAGGGGATTAAATAACATTTTAAAGACAAAGACCTGAGCCTGTTACAGGAGGCGTTTTCCTGTTGCCCAAACCTACGATGATTTCCAACTAATAGGATAACAACATATGGGGCATAGGAAGGGTGTTTCAGAAAAATGAATTTGTTTACACAAGTTGTGCTTTTACCCAAACCCGCACGCGTGTCATTTCTGTTGTTTCTGTTTGATAATTTGAAGACTCAACCAAAAACAGCGAACGTGTCATATGCCCAAGTGAACCAAATAATTAATTGCACCTAAATTAATCCTCTGTCTGTGACTCACCAACTGGGCTTTCTGAAATAACTACTAAGGTTATATAATAATAACTAGAGCTTAATTCTCAAATTACCTCACTCTCCTCCGACAGGAGTGTACTAAAAATAATTCAGCAATAAAACCAAGTAATTCAAATAAAGATATGATCTTGAGCAATCTAATATTACAAAAAAGAGGCAATTCCAAAGAAAATACACTTACGTAACAGATTTAGCTTTTTTTTAATTTTTTTTTATTTATATATGAAATTTATTGTCAAATTGGTTTCCATACAACACCCAGTGCTCATCCCAAAAGGTGCCCTCCTCAATACCCATCACCCACCCACTCCTCCCTCCCACCCCCCATCAACCCTTAGTTTGTTCTCCGTTCTCAACAGTCTCTTATGCTTTGGCTCTCTCCCACTCTAACCTCTTTTTTTTTTTTTTTCCTTCCCCTCCCCCATGGGTTCCTGTTAAGTTTCTCAGGATCCACATAAAAGTGAAACCATATGGTATCTGTCTTTCTCTGTATGGCTTATTTCACTTAGCATCACACTCTCCAGTTCCATCCACGTTGCTACAAAAGGCCGTATTTCATTTTTTCTCATTGCCACGTAGTATTCCATAGTGTATATAAACCACAATTTCTTTATCCATTCATCAGTTGATGGACATTTAGGCTCTTTCCATAATTTGGCTATTGTTGAGAGTGCTGCTATGAACATTGGGGTACAAGTGCCCCTATGCATCAGTACTCCTGTGTCCCTTGGATAAATTCCTAGCAGTGCTATTGCTGGGTCATAGGGTAGGTCTATTTTTAATTTTCTGAGGAACCTCCACACTGTTTTCCAGAGCGGCTGCACCAATTTGCATTCCCACCAACAGTGCAAGAGGGTTCCCGTTTCTCCACATCCTCTCCAGCATCTATAGTCTCCTGATTTGTTCATTTTGGCCACTCGGACTGGTGTGAGGTGATATCTGAATGTGGTTTTGATTTGTATTTCCCTGATAAGGAGCGACGTTGAACATCTTTTCATGTGCCTGTTGGCCATCCGGATGTCTTCTTTAGAGAGGTGTCTATTCATGTTTTCTGCCCATTTCTTCACTGGGTTATTTGTTTTTCGGGTGTGGAGTTTGGTGAGCTCTTTATAGATTTTGGATACTAGCCCTTTGTCCGATATGTCATTTGCAAATATCTTTTCCCATTCCGTTGGTTGCCTTTTAGTTTTGTTGGTTGTTTCCTTTGCTGTGCAGAAGCTTTTTATCTTCATAAGGTCCCAGTAATTCACTTTTGCTTTTAATTCCCTTGCCTTTGGGGATGTGTCGAGTAAGAGATTGCTACGGCTGAGGTCAGAGAGGTCTTTTCCTGCTTTCTCCTCTAAGGTTTGGATGGTTTCCTGTCTCACATTCAGGTCCTTTATCCATTTTGAGTTTATTTTTGTGAATGGTGTGAGAAAGTGGTCTAGTTTCAACCTTCTGCATGTTGCTGTCCAGTTCTCCCAGCACCATTTGTTAAAGAGACTGTCTTTTTTCCATTGGATGTTCTTTCCTGCTTTGTCAAAGATTAGTTGGCCATACGTTTGTGGGTCTAGTTCTGAGGTTTCTATTCTATTCCATTGGTCTATGTGTCTGTTTTTGTGCCACAGATTTAGCTTTTAATAAAAACCTCTCACATACCAACATATTTAATCCAATCTCTTTTACCTCCAACAGATATTCTGTTGTCCTGTGATAATTAACTTAGAGTGAGATTAACAAAGAAAAATTCAATTATTTGCTAAATTCTCTACTTATTAAAGCAGGGGACTAAAATCATTTCAGATTTTTAAAAATTTTTTTTTAACATTTTATTTTTGAGACAGAGAGAGACAGAGCATGAATGGGGGAGGGTCAGAGAGAGAGGGAGACACAGAATCTGAAACAGGCTCCAGGCTTCGAGCTGTCAGCACAGAGCCCGACGCGGGGCTCGAACTCACGGACCGCGAGATCATGACCTGTGCTGAAGTCGGAGCTCAACCGACCGAGCCACCCAGGTGCCCCCATTTCAGATTTTTTAAAGCAAGTTTTAACTTGTTTCAAAGTCGAGACTCAACTGCAAACAGCATATGAAGAAAACTCTTTAACTTTATAGAGAGCTTTCTCGAAATATCAAGTTATCTAGAATAGCCTCTTATCTAGAGTAGCCCATTCAGTAAATACCCCAGTTATGTCTAACAGCTCTGCGATTCAGAACAACGTTTTATTCTTCTCCGTAATATAAAGTCCTCTGAGAAATACACAGCAGAGAACAATTGCTTTTCTGTTAATTCCATCCCGAGGGAAGCACATTAAACCTCTTCTGAGCAATTCTAAGGAATCCAGATAGCTGTTTACAGCTAGATGTTTACAACGTCTAGCTATCTCTTGCTCAACAGATTGGGTATGTTCTCACAGAAGTCCCTGGAAAGTACATTATTCATTGACAGATACCATAAACCAGAAATGCCTTCTGCGGATGGCGGGTCAACCTGGGAGTTCCTGGAAATTATTTCACCCATGGAACGGTGCAAAAGCCCTTTGAAATCAATCACATTGAAATATGTTGTTGGAGCTCATTTAATATTTAAATAGAATATTATAGTGTACATAAACGTAAAACTTCTAAATAATTACTTAGAACAGTCAAATTCATAGAGACAGAACACAGAAGGGGGGCCACCAGGGCCAGAGGGAGGGGGCCTGGGGCTGGTGTTTAATGGGTACTGAGCTTCAGCCGGGAAGAGATGGTGATGGTGGCTACACAACAATGGGAATGTACTCAGTGCCACCAAGCTATATACTTGATTAAAGTGATAAATTCTGTTCTGTGTATTTTACCACAATAGAAAAATTGTCTGGGGCACCTGGGTGGCTCAGTCAGTTAAGCGTCCGACTTTGGCTCAGGTCATGATCTCAAGGTTTGTTGAGTTCGAGCCCTGCGTCAGGCTCTGTGCTAACATCTCAGAGCCTGGAGCCTGCTTTGGATTCTGTGCCTCCCTCTCTCTCTGCCCCTCCCTTGCTCATGCTCTGTCTCTATCTCTTTCAAAAATAACTAAACATTGGGGCGCCTGGGTGGCTTGGTCGGTTAAGCGTCCGACTTCAGCTCAGGTCATGATCTCACGGTCCGTGAGTTCGAGCCCCACGTCGGGCTCTGTGCTGACAGCTCAGAGCCTGGAGCTTGTTTCAGATTCTGTGTCTCCCTCTCTCTCTGCCCCTCCCCTGTTCATGCTCTGTCTCTCTCTGTCTCAAAAATAAATAAACGTTAAAAAAAAGCTTTAAAAAAAAATAACTAAACATTAAAAAAAGGTTTTAAGAAAAATTGTCTATACTTAGAGAGAGAGGATAGGTAGAAAGAGCATAGGTAGATGACAGAGATGGACAGAGACATAGAACTGTACGTAAAACAAAGCACCTACTAAGAACACCAGAAAACCCAAATGGCCGAATCCCTGCCTGTCTGCACCTTCACAACTCATTTCTGCAGTAGCTGCAGCAAACACAAAGTAATTCTTGTCCACCTGGAACAAGAATCACCTGGTGATGTGGTTTACATGCAGATTCTGATTCAAGAGGTTCGGTGGGGCCTGGATTCTGCTGGATTCTTCCAGCCCACAGATCTCCCTCTGGGAAGCAAGACTGTAAAGCCTTGAAGGATCCAGGGCAGCTCTCATCAACCCAGGACCAGATACAGTTTTAACCCAACAATGCAAGTCAAACCTGCATTTGCCATTTCTACACTCCACCCCTCCAGTGCCTTCTCCTGAGACTCTGCACCCGGTCCTAGCTCCCCGGGGGGAGTGGGGAGAGGCTGCAGGGGGTTCAACCCACGAAAGCTGAAAGGCACCACTCACCAGGTGTTAGAGCTTCACTCTTGAGCAGCAGGGACCTGGGCTACGTGGTAACCAACCTGAGTTTATCAGATTAGAAAAAATTCGGTTTGGAATGTGCTTCCGCAGCTGCTGTGGAAAAGGTGCAGAGCTAAGCAAGTAGGTCAACACGCTTTGAAAAGTGGGAACAAAGTGTCCTCAGATGTTCTACAATTGCAGGGGACCACACTGCTACTTCACAAGGCCCTGTGATAGGTGAATCACATACTGTTCCCAGCTACTCATAACGCAAGATCCTCACAGCAGAAGAGTTCCAGTTAGGATAGAGGGTGCCAGGGAGGCCCGGTTGGCTGAGAGTCTGACTCTTGATTTTGGCTCAAGTTGTGATCTCGCGGTTGTGGGTTTGAGCCCTGCATCAGGCTCTGCATTGACAGCGAGGAGCCTGCTTGGGATTTTCCTCTCTCTGCCCCTCCCCCTGCTCGTGTGCACATGCACTGTCTCAAAATAAATAAATAAACTTAAAAAGATAAGTTCTAGTTATGATATAAACTCAGGAAGCATTTAAAACATCCTCCACTCAGTCTGGCTTCTCATGGTTTAGGAGAACTGCTTCCTCTGTGCTCCATTATTTACACAGGGGCCTCAGTGTCCTCACCAGTGTCCTTGATTCTGCTAACCAAGTCTCACTCCCTCTGAGAACTGCTGTGAGAGCAGTTCAAACTTCGATTGAGATTCGCTCCAAGTGCAGGCAGAACATCTTGTGCACGCGCAAGCATGCACATATGCACACACGCATATGAGCACACACACATGCACACATACACCTACATGCATGCACGCACATGCGCCCACACGTGCACTCATGCACATACACACGTGTGCACATGTACACCTACATGCACACGCGCACATGCACATACATGCACATATGCACGTGTACACACTTACGCGTGTGCACGCACACACACATGCACACATGCATGCACATAGACACGTACACCTACATGCACACACGCACATGCATGTTTATACGCCTTGTGCACATGTACACCTACCTGCACACACGCACATGCACATACATGCACATGTGCACGTGCACACACTTATGCGTGTGCATGCACACACACATGCACGCATGCATGCACATAGACACGTACACCTACATGCGTGCACACGCACAAGCATGTGCGCGTACACACGTGCACACACATGCGTGCATACACGCGTGCATGCACACATACACATACACCTACATGCACTCACACACATGTACCCACACATGCACACACGGGCACTTTGTTCTCCTCACTATCTGGGTGCCCATTTCACAGATCTGGAAGCAGAGGCCCAGAGCGCTCACACAGCTGCTCAAGGGCCCCCAAGAAGTCAGCCGCTCCTAACACTAGCAGCAGAATGAATGGTCTGTGTACGAAAATGCCAGGCAGTAAGTGTTTGAGCGGCAAGGGCAGGCCTCTAAATTCTGTTACGAAAAGCACTAGGATATTTGGTCAAGCACTTTTTTAAGCAATTTCTACTCTGAAACATGTTAAAAGGCAATTTTCAGGGAAGGGCAAAATCATGACTCCCAAACAGATAAAAAAAAAAAAAGTAAATACAGAAACAAAACAGATGAACATATGCGGGGAGCAGGGAGCGAGGGAGGTGAACCATAAGAGACTCTTAAACACAGAGAACAGACTGAGGGTTGCTGGAGGGAGCTGGGTGGGGGATGGGCTAGAAGGGTGATGGGCACTGAGGAGGGCACCTGCTGGCATGCGCACTGGGTGTCATATGTAAGACACGATCACTGGGTTCTCCTCCGGAAGCCAATACTACATGGTATGTTAACTAACTTGGATTTAAATAAAAATTTGGGGGGACAAGTAAATATAGGGGTGCCTGGCTGGCTCAGTTGGTGGAGCATGCGACTCTTGACCTCGGGGTCATGAGTTCAGGCCCACGTTGGGCGTTAGAACTTACTTTTAAAAAGAAAAAGTCAATATATGTTTGGGATCTTTATTTAGTTCGTTGAATTTAGTAAATATACATTCAGGATCTTTATTTATTTCTTTACTTATTTAGTTCATTTAATGAGGGAGGCAAACAGAGGTCTTGAAGACGTCAAGAAGACAGCCGTGTAAGGACGCACAATGGGAACACTGCGTAACACAGGATGCACGTTACAGAAAGACACAGAGGATGAGGCAGTTAATGTGCAAAGGAGGCAGAACTCTCTTTTCCATGGGGGACAACAAGCCACCACACCCTCAAGTCCAAACCAGGGCCGATCAGTGCCGTTCCACCAGCCCACCCTTTCCTTCAAGCACAAAGGTGTCAGCCACCATCCCTCTCCACGACTCAGCTCCCAGGAGGAAAGACCACCACGGTCACTGCTAGCCCCCGAGCAGGTGCGCAGTGTTGACTGGGTGTGTGAAAGGACGGTTCACACCAACCGAGTGTTCACCCTGGGACACAGAATGAGAGGGAGCTTGGCGATGGCCACACCGGACTCCTCGAGCTCGGACGAGCACAGAACTGAGAGTCAGCGCAAAGTCGGGGAGATAACAAAACCCTCACCACCACCACTCCCCCCCCAAGAACACAAAGCAATATGTGAAAAGGGCCCAGTAAGAGACTATAAAATAAGCCCTTTAATGTTAAGAAAAGGGCCTCTTTACATCCACCATTCTTCATGTTTAAGCAATTAATGATTACCATACCTGGACTTTGGCCAAAATTGTTACCATTTTTTTAATTCTTTATTCCTATTGGATAATCTGACTCCGTGGAAACAGTGATAGTCTGGTCTTCAGCTGAAGCTGGAAGTCAGCATATGGCAAAATACATGAAAATTAAATGTCCAACTCAAACCACACCCATCAGTAATCCCAAAAGGCATTCCTTAGCCTGTCGGAGAAAAGCCACTAGAAAGGTGCAGGGAAAGATCTGGCCACCTGCCCCCTGCCCCCTGCCCCCTTTACACAGGCTGAGCATTCTTACTCTGCACCAGGGAAAGGAAGGAGCCACCGTGTGCCCCCCTCCCATCCACGATCCTCATTAAGCTCCAGAATAACCCTGTAAACCAGGTTCTCTACCACAATTTTAGGACAAGGTCACTGAAACTCAGAGACGGAAAGGACAAATCCTCATTAAAAAGCATCCCAACTGATTCAGCTAAAAAATAAATAAAAATCTGCTGAGCCCGCCAGCGCAGCTGTGCGTGGAAAGGTGGGCATGGCTAAGTCTGTTCAGGTGGGACGCGTCACTCCAAGAAACGCCACAAGACGACGGCTTTCCACAAGACGCGCGGTCACACATCGGCCTTCTGTTTCTGAGCAAAAACTCCGCCTCCAGTGAGGGCGCAGCAAGGCACTGACGCGTGCGGGGACACGGCCCTGGGTGGCTTCCCGGCACACAGGCTCTTCTGGACCCAGGGAGTTTGCCAACAGGACGGGATGACTTTCAGTGCCACAAACCACAGGGCGTGCTTGTCCTGCTCTGGGACCCAGACACAGAGACCTGGACGGTCACCAAGAGAGGCTGACGGGCCCACGGTGCCCAGCAGGCGTCCCACCGGCCCTTCTCGAACAAGATTGCCCAGAAACAGCACCGCTGAGTCAGGGGAGTGACAGATTCGGGACCTCTGTCTCAAGGACAGGTCGAACGCTATACTGCCCTACCGGCTCAGTACAAATGAGAGTGCCATCTCAGACATGAAGACAGGTGTACGAGGTTCAGGGGACTCCCCGTGGGAAAGAGTGGATGACAGGCCTGCTGATGCACGAATCCCGTCCTGAGACCCGTGGCCCAAAGGCTGGAAATTTTTTTTTTAACGTTTTTTTATTTTTGAGAGACAGAGCACGAGTGGGGGGAGGGGCAGAGAAAGAGGGAGACAGAAGCAGAAGCAGACCAGGCTCTGAGCTGTCAGCACAGAGCCCGCCATGGGGCCTGAACCCACGAACCGTGAGATCATGACCTGAGCTGAAGTCAGGCACTTAACTGACTGAGCGCCCCCCTAACCCGGCGGCCCCGGAGATATGCTTATCCTACCACTGCTGGGTGCAACACCGCGTCCACATTCACAGGCACGCTGGCACATCATCACGTCGTGTGTAGGCACAGACTGCGCCTCGCACAGAGCACTTCACAAGGTCACTGTCCCTTTAGACTAGATGTCGTTTCAGTGAAGGACACACAAGGCTGGGTGACCAACTGCAGAAACCCTGGGCAGTTTGCCCGGCCCAGCCACTTCCGGGCTTTGTGTAGACTGACCCAGGTTGTGACCCTGTGGTTAACACACACACAGAGCTGGGAACGGCCCTGGTGTATACAGCAAGTGCTACACACACAGCTGGGAATGGCCCTGGCATATACAGCAAGCACTACACACACAGAGCTGGGAATGGCCCTGGCGTATACAGTAAGCGCTACACACACAGAACTGGGAATGGCCCTGGCGTATACAGCAAGTGGTACACACGCAGAGCTGGGAACAGCCCTGGCATATACAGTAAGCGCTACACACGCAGAGCTGGGAACGGCCCTGGCGTATACAGTAAGCACTACATAAGCAGCAGCTATTATTTGGCCACAATCTGTGATGGTGCCTCCCTGAAGGACTGCATGGTAGCTCATGGGCCAACACAGTGTCAAAATCATGCCATTCAATCTGTTCTTTATTCCCGAACGTTTACTTTCAAATACAGGCATGCGTTTCTGGTATAACCTGAACAAAAAGGCTTCCTGTAGGAGGTGTAACTGTTACTCTACCACAGGATGGATTCTTGACGCCTGTAAAGGCCGTTAATTAATGAAATTAAGAACTTCCGAAGAGGGGCGCCTGGGTGGCGCAGTCGGTTAAGCGTCCGACTTCAGCCAGGTCACGATCTCGCGGTCTGTGAGTTCGAGCCCTGCATCAGGCTCTGGGCTGATGGCTCAGAGTCTGGAGCTTGTTTCCGATTCTGTGTCTCCCTCTCTCTCTGCCCCTCCCCTGTTCATTCTCTGTCTCTCTCTGTCTCAAAAATAAATAAAAATTGAAAATAAATAAATAAATAAAAGAACTTCCGAAGAATATATAGGAAAGGGGCGCCTGGGTGGCTCAGTCATTTAAGCGTCCGACTCTTGATCTGGGCTCAGGCCGTAATCTCACAGCTCGGAGGTTCGAGCCCCACGTCGGGCTCTGCACTGACAACGCGAAGCCTGCTTGGGATTCTCTCTCTCCCTCCCTCTCTGCCCCTCCCCTGCTCACTCTTGATCTCTCTCCCTCTCTCAAAATAAGTAAATAAACTTTTTAAAAAAATAAGCCTTACTAAAAAATAAAACAAAACCAGGACAATTTTGCCAAAAAACCAAAGCTATTATCTATACAAAATTTGTTGCCAATGTTTAAACTACAAAGCCAGAAGCTTTTAAAATTCATGGGGGGGAGGGGGACATCCCAGGTTTGCCTAAATAGCATATTAAGTATGAAAGAGCATTTATAGGTATAACTTAAAGAACGGGACAAGTTAAAAGTCCCAAGTCAATGTTGGTGCAAACGCAACAGAATTTAAGTCTTCCCAGGGCGCCTGGGTGGCTCAGTCAGTTAAGCATCCGACTTGGCTCAGATCACGATCTCAAGGTTTGTGAGTTCGAGCCCTGCGTCAGGCTCTGTGCTGACAGCTGGGAGCCTGGAGCCTGCTTTGGATTCTGTCTCCCTCTCTCCCCACCCTTCTCCTGCTCACACTCTCTCTCTCAAAAATAAAACAAAACATAAACATAAAATTTTTTTTTTTTTTTTTAAAGAACCACGTCTTCCCAGAGTCACTGTTTGGGACTGACGACGGACGAGAATTATGTGTCAATATTCTGCATCTTCACTTTCAGCACCTGAAAACAGAGGCCACCTCTTTCTGACACCATGGTGTCTGATGTGACACCAGCTGTCACTCTGATTTGTTTTCCCCTCCGGCTGCTTCCAAGATTTCTTCCCTTGGTGGCCCCTTGTCAGCCCCACTCCCCTCCTCTCCTTCCAGAACTCTGATGGCACAGTGTTGGCTCTCCAGGCCTTCGGGTCCCTGACGCTCTGCTCACCTCCCCCAGCTGCTGTCTGTAGTACAGCTTGGGTGCTGTGTACTGCCCTGTCTTCTAGCTCACGGCTCCTTCTTCTCTCCCCTCCGCTGGGCTGCTGAGTCCATCCACTAAGCTTCTTATCTGGGTTATCGCATTTTTTTTTCAGTTCAGAAATTGCCATTTGGGTCTCCTTTAAATCTGTTTCCACTGAGGCTCTCTGTTTTTGTTTCTTGGGTTTAAGGGCTCCGGATTGTTCCCCGAAGCATGCTTAGGACGGCCGCCTTAAAGTCCTTGTCGGTCACTGCGCCATCTATGTGAGCTCTGGACTGGCATCCAGCGATTGTTGCTTTCGACTCTGCTACAGATCTTCCCGGTGCTTGTACGAAGAGCGGCTCTTTTAGTGAAATCTGGACATTTCCACCTTGTGCTACGAGATACTGGGTCTCACTTAAATCTCCCGTTTGAGCTGGATCCTCACCCCAGCAGTGGGGGACCGGGGGGCGGGGGGGGCCGGGACTGGGGCCGGTGGAGGCAGAAGTCCAGACTCCCCATGCAGCCTCCACCGGCACACGGCGGGGAGGGCTCCTCAGCAGCTGGTGGGGACGTGAGCCCGGCTCCCACCTTGATGATGGGGACAGGGGTGCCCCGGTTTTTTCTGAGTGTTTGACTGGAGTACAACAGTTATTGTTGAAAAGGTCTGCCTCACCAGGCTACCCCTTTCCTGATCCTTTGGTGGAAGAACAGGCTTTTAATTTTGTTTTGTTTTGTCTGTGCCCTTTGGCATTTCTGGGTTGCTGGCTTCTTCAGCTCCAAGTTTGGGATAAATGAGGCAAAAAGAGAACCCAGGGAGCCTACCACTGTGTTACTCTGTGGACCCAGAAATCCCGAGCTGGCCTGCCTTCTCTCCACCTTTGAAATGAATGCTGGTTGGGGTGCCTGGGTAGCTCAGTTGGTTAAGCATCTGACTTCCGCTCAGCTCATGATCTCACGGTTCGTGGGTTCGAGCCCCGCGTCGGGCTCTGTGCTGACAGCTCGGAGCCTGGAGCCTGCTTCAGATTCTGTGTGTCTGTGTGTCTCTCTCTCTGCCCTGCCCCCCTTGCATTCTGTCTCTGTTTCTCACTCAAAAATAAATAAACATTAAAAAAACTAAGAAATGAATGCTGGGATCTTCCTCGGCCAGCAGGCACAGGACAGCAGGACCGGGAAAATCTGTCAGCAGGTGACGAAGCCATTCCTCTAAGAATGAACGGCACTTTAAACTTGTGTGTCTGTACACATGTGGGCAACTGTGGTTAAGATTTCTTCTTCACAGAAAGGGAAGTTATGTGAAGTCTCGACAAAGCAAGTGGGCAGGCAAGTCCAAGTTGAAATGATAAAGCCTGGAATTATCTTCCAGAGACGCTAGATGCGATCAGGCTTAGTTAACGAGCATGGTTGACCTGAATTAGTTAAATTATCCTGAATGGACACCACACTAACCAGCCGAAAATACCTCTCCCGCCCCCAGAGTCCTCGGCGCCCCCTCCAGGCGGACTCTGGGCTGACTCCCAGCGTGCGCACTGCTCACAGGCTCGCTTTGTGCTCTGAAGTCGCTCAGCACAATGGCGCTTTGTCTGCCCTGCTGAACCCGGGGTCGGCTCCCTTCCACCTGTCTTAGTACCCACATTCATATTCAGGCCACTGTTTCTGATCGAGAAAACACAGGCATTCTGCGCAAGAGGCCGTGCACGCAGAGGGTGCCCACTCAAAGTGCACGGTAGCGGTATAGACGCGGATCCACCTCCAAAGATACGGGCTCCCCCACAACACAGGCTTTGCAGGTGTGACTTCCGGATCTCGAATGTAAACTAAGGTTATTTTTCCAAGAGCTATTTTTTGTCGGGGCCCGCGTGGAGCTGACCTCCGACCCCACCCGCATCCCCATCTAGCCCTGAGAGGACCCACAGGGAAGCGCGGCCACGGCTTGAGTGGAACTGATCAGGGTTCCCTCAATCGCCGCGGAATGCGCGACTCTGTGGGGAGTCTGTGCAACCAGAGAAAAGACTTTTAGAGAAGCGGTCTGCCATCAAGGTGACCGAAACCGGGGGTCAGCCTAGTTTCTGCAGGGGCGGGGCAGGGGGGGTAAGCACTTTCGTCTCTCGGTGCCACATGGTGTCTATTGCAACAACGGGGCTCTACCGGGACAGTGTGAGAGCATGCTGTGTGCCAATAAAACTTTATTCATGATGACCAGGGAGGGCCCGGTGGGTCTGCTCATCCACAGGAAGCGGATGTAGCTCCCCAGATGCTGTCCCGGCACACAAATACCAATTGTTGGGCAGAGGGTATCAGGACCACCAAAACCACTCAGTAGGCGGGAATACGGTAAGAGATTCAGCTGAGATCTGAGTCCTCCACCGTGGGTTCCACATTCTGCACAGGCTGTGCACCTGCTCTGCACCGATCCCTTGAGGCTGTCCAAACCACATGGCCCACACAGGCCAGTCCAAGGTATCAAGGATGAGCAACGGTGCGGTCCCTGTCCCAGAGACCACCCTCGGGCTCATCCACGGCACCGCCATCCTTTCCAACCTGAACCCACCTCACTTGGGACGAGCATCCCTGCCACGGTTCCCCGGATGTAGGAGCAGCTGCCTAAATGTGGGGGTAGGGGGCCGTGGCTTCTACCCAGAGTGGAAGGAAAATGACAGGGGCTCATGGTCCTCAAGGAGGGCGCACTCACCTGGCATCCTCACTGTGTGCCACCCCATCCTTCAGACCGGGCCGAGGCCCTGGGCTCTGCACAGGCAGCCAGGACCTCTGAGCTAACGTCACAGGCACCATGACTTCATAACCCAGGACAGCAGCATCTTCTCCTGGGCTGCACTGAAGCTATTCGAGAGAAAGTTCTTTTTTTTTTTTTTTTTAATGTTTTTATTTATTTTTGAGACAAAGAGAAAGCACTAGCTGGGGAGGGGCAGAGAGAGAGAGAGAGAGAGAGAGAGGGAGACAGAATCCAAAGCAGGCTCCAGGCTCTGCACTGACAGCCAAGAGCCCGATGCAGGGCTCAAACTCACAAACCTTGAGATCGTGACCTGAGCCAAAGTCAGACCCTCAGCCAACTGAGCCACCCAGGCGCCCCTCGAGGGAATGATCTTAAAACCAACTGCCACCCTGGGATGCAAGGGTGGTCCAATCAATGGGACATGTCCCGTTAATAAAATGAAAGAGAAGAATCAGATGATCATCTCCGTAGACATAGCAAAGACACTCGACAAAACTCAACATTCATTCATGATAAAAATCATTAACAAAATTAGGCACAGAAAGAACACATCACAACATGCCAGAGGCCATCCACAACAAGCCCACAGCTAACATCACGCTCTGCGCTGACAGGTTGAAAGCTTATTTTCTAAGATCAGGAACAAGACAAGGCTGTCTACTCTCACCCCTCCTATTCACCACAGTTCAGGAAGTGCCAGCCAGTGCAATCAGGCAAGAAAAAGAAATAGGAAGTATCAGAACGGTGAAGAAAGAAGTAAAATTGCCTTGGTTTGCATGTGACTTAATTTTATAAAGAGAAAATCCTAAAGACTCAACCAGAAAAACTGTGAGATCCAGTCAATGAATACAATACACAAAATTAACATACAAAAATCAGTAGCATTTCCATAGACTAATTTCTGAAAAAGAAATAAACCGATCCCACTTACAATAGCATCAAAAACAATAAAATAGGGGCAGCCAGGTGGCTCAGTCAGTTAAGCATCTGACTCCTAATTTCGGCTCAGGTCGTGATCCCAGGGTTTGGGCTGTGTAGACAGCATAGAGCCTGCTTGAGATTCTCTCTCTTCGTCTCTCTGTCCCTCTCCCGCTTGCACATGCACTCACTCTCAATCTCTCTCTCTCTCTCAAAATGCATAAAAACTTAAAGAAAAAAGACTTTATTCTCTTTATGTTTATCTAGTTTGAGAGAGATAGAGGGAGAGAGAGTAGGGGAGGGGCAGAGAGATAGAGGGTGAGCTATCACTGTCAGCACAGAGCCTGACTCGGGGCTTGAACTCATGAACCATGAGATCACGACCTGAGCCAAAACCAAGAATTGGACACTGAACTGACTGAGCCACCCAGGTGCCCCTTAAAAAAAAAAAAAAAAAAATTTAAAAAAAAAAAACAATAAAATCCTTAGGAATAAATTTAATGCCATGAAAGATCTCTGGGATGAAAACTACAAGACATTGATGAAAGAAATTGAAGGAGACACAAATAAATGGAAAGGCACTCTGTGTTCGTGGGCTGGAAGAATTAATATTGTTAAAATGTCACTATTACCGAAAGTCACCTTTGGATTCAATGCTATCGCTGTCAAGATTCCAATGACATTTTTTTATAGAAGCAGGAAAAACACTCAAATTTATCAGGAACCACAAAAGATCCCAATGAGCCAAGGAAACCCAGAGAAAAAAAGAACAAAGCAGTCACACTATATAGTATGAAGCTATCGTCATAACACCAACTGCTCGGAATCCCCGTCTCTCTGAGCTCTCCATTTAGTGCAGAATTATTTACTGGGGGCCCACTCAAGCCGCTCTTGTCCCTCGGTGACATGCTTGCCGGTGGTAATCGCGGCCAGAAGCGCGCAGCACTGGATGGCTGTTTACTCATTAAACACGAACACTGTGCTTCCTCATTCCAGATGCCGTTCAAGCACTTTGCCAATATTAACCTATTGATTCCTAACAACACATTAGGCGGGTGCTACAACTGTCCCCATTTATAGATGAGGAAAAGGAGGTGGAGAGAGAGGAGAGCCACCAAATCACACGTGTGGTCAGGGGCTGCGGCGGGCAGAGGATGACAGCCTCCCTCCCCGGCAAAGAAGTCCTAGCCCCTGGGGCCTGTGACTATGTTCAGTTACATGGCCGGGGGGTGGGGGGGGTGGGAGGGGGTGGGCCTCAAGGTTGCTAACCAGCTGAGAGATTGGCTGGATGAACCCAGGGTAAATCACAGGGGTCCTTTAAATGTGGGAGGGGGCACGACAGTCAGGGTCCCAGCGAGGAGGACAGACACCACTGGCCTTGGGAGTGGAAGATGAAGAATTTGGGGGGGAGGGGGCAGGCTCCAGGAGCTGGAAAAGGGCGAGGGGACAGACCCTCCCCCAAGGCCTCCCGAGAGGAGCGCGGATTGCAGACAGCTGGGTTCCAGCCCGGTGAGACCCAGGTAGGACTTCTGAGCCGCCGACTCTAAGCCACTAGGTGGGTGGCAATTGTCGGAGCAGCAGTAAAATCCTAGAGCAGACTCGGTGCCATGACAAAGCGGCTGCTGTGACAAAGCTGGTGGGGCTCTGGATCCGGGTAGCGGCAGAGGCTGGAAGAAGTCAAGACGGCAGAGCCCGCATTGCCTGGCACAGACCCGCAGGGACACGGCTACTGCCAGCCCCGCTGGGGAGGCCTCGGAGAGGCAGGGAGGGTAGAGAACACCCGTGTCATCTGTGGAGGCCACGCGAGCCGGCAGGAGGAAACGTGGACGGTAAGCGTGTGAGCGGTGGGAGCTCAGATGGAAATGGGAGGTGCTCCCCGGAGGTGGAGGAAAGGGGACTTGGTGCTCTGTCTTCCCAGGACAGAGGGTGGGGGTGCAAAAGTGAGCCGCATGGCCCCCCTCCAGGGACTACAGCCTTGAGGGAGGAATAAATGAGGGGGCGTCTAGCCTTCCCGGGCCCTGTGGGTGCAGTTTATTTGGGGCACACCGGTCGCTTCCCCATCTTGCGTTTTCTTCAAGACAATAACCAGATGTGAAATGATGACACTCATTTCCTTGTGCCCCGCCTCCTCCTCTGGGGTTGAAGGCCCGCGGAAGCAGCGGCCCCAGGCCTGTAGCAGGGGCCAGGTTTACATTTGCTGAATGATGGGCGACGTCTTTTCAGACTGCTCAGACGGGGCAGGAGACTGATGAGGAAATGACGGAGAGGAGAGTGGTGGCGGGTTCTGCGGGGGCCCCTCTCGCCTCCGGGCAACCGTCCTCTGCTCCCAGGACTCACCTAACCTTCGCAGTGAAAGCCTCACCTCTGTCTGCCCGACTAGGCAAGCGTCGGAGTGAGGAAGGGCCAAGGCGATGCATGCAGGGCGCCTGGACCGGACCAAAGTCTGGACCCTTCTCAGCTCCAGCCGGTCTCCACTGCCCCGTCCCTAACCTGGAAGTGATCTTTCCCTCTCCGAAGGCCTCTTGTGTCACTGAGTAAGATGACCCATTCACCGGCCTCGCGCATCTCCCCTCCCCTCTCCAGCTGCAAGCCGCCAGGTGCTTCGCTGTCGGAAAGAACGAGAGTGAGATTCTCCGAGCGCAACTCTCAGCCTTACCCTGATATCGGGTATCGATATCGGGTGTCCTGATACCCCGCACACCCCACACTTCCACCCCGCCCGCCTCCTGTGACCAAGGACACCCTTCAGCCAGCCTCCAGTGGGTCCTTATCCTCTGCCTTGGTTACAAAAAGTAAAGTGAACAACTTTAACAAACGACGTCTGTGGAATGGCGAGAAAGTTCAAGAACAAGGCAAGAGGAGGAAGAAAGTAGCCTCCCCTTCAGGATTCAACAAAGATAAAGGAAAGGTACCTGGACTCTACCCATGTGGGCATCTCCTTCCAAGTTGCCCCAAACCCCACAGTGGCTGCGGTGCCAGGCACAGAGATGGCCCGTGTCACTGCTGAACGCCAGCCTCGGTCACCCTACGCCTGTGGACACAGGGCAGCAATGTGGACACGCGGCCCGGCCACCCCCACTGCCCCGGGGAGGCTGACCGAGCTCACGCTGAGTTCCAGGAACAAGAAAGCGGCAGCCAGGAAATGAGTCGCCGCCCCCGGGAGCCCGACAGCACGTCTGGGACATGACATCTGCTGTCTTACAAAATCCCCCGGCGTTCAAGATTCCGGCTGCATCACGTCCTGGTCGCTGAAGAAAGTGGCCAGCCAAAATCACTTTGCTACTTCGTACACCCTTGACGCCGGGAACGCCTGCTCGACACCAAAGGTCAGCTCCCGTCCCAGAGACCCCACGCCACACGGTTAAGGTCAGCCTCTGACAGCAGCCGCTACAGGGCTTCTCGCTGTGGGACCGCAACACCAGTCCCACGCTATCCTCTTGTACGCCAACGACGACCAGTCAGCTGAAGGATCTGAGGGGCCGGCGGCACACCAGACAGACAAGTCACTTTCATCTGATCTGACTTCCAGAGTTTGGGTTTTGTCCCTACCAGCGCTTAGTGCTAGAAAGTCAGCCTAGGTAAACGACCTCGGAGCCTCCCTGCAGCCTGGAGCTGGAGAAGGGCAGGGACCGGGACATTCGTACCTGGGAGACTGTTCCCACGGCACAGTTGCAAATCGATTAGTCAGACATTAACCGCCAGTATACACAAGAAACAAGAAACAACTGCAGATGAAGGGGCGCCTGGTGGCTCAGTCATTTGAGCCTCCGACTTTTGCTCAGGTCACCGTCTCGCGGTTCATGGGTTCGAGCCCTGCGTCGGGCTCTGTGCTGACAGCTCGGAGAGCTTGCCTCGGATTCTGTGTCTCCCTCTCTCTCTGCTCCTCCCCTCCGCATGCTCGCCCTCTCTCGCTCTCTCGCTCTCTCTCTCAAAAATAAACATTAAAAAAATTTCAAAGAGAAAACGCAGGATGGAGGGAGAAGGGTAGATGTACATGGGTTGACTTCATGAATTCCATTTTAAACACAGAACTAGTTCTAAGTTTGTTCACTTAGCAGAACGGTGCGCCCAAGTTAGTAAGTTAAGTTTTCTAGACAGGAGCTGCGGGTATACTGATCACTTCTTCAAGTGCTGGCCTAAAAAAAAGTCAGACCTCCAAGTTTCAGGCTTCTAGAAGGTGCGCTCCCTGAAAATTTGCCATCCTATTTACAGTTCCTTTACCTACTTCAAGCATTTGATTCCTTTTCATGGAGAAGGAGATAAATTCTATCGTAATGGCTATTATAGCAATATATTATATATACCATAGCCACTATAGCAATAACTATAATTGCCAGTGAACTTTTGCAGGGCTAACAAACTGAGAGCCTAAATCAAGACCCCCATCCCTACTTTGGAAAAATCACAAACGCTACATGCACTAAAAAATAACTCATTACTTCTCTTAAAAATGCTTCTACAGAAAACTACCTCAAACCCCCCCATGGCAGATACCAGCTCATCCCAAGCACTGATATCAAGCAGATGATTCCCATGGTGGGAAATGCAGATGAGCTCGGGACTCCCAGGAGAGACCTGAGCTCTGCCTGCTTCCTGCTCTCCCCCTCCCCAAACCCTGCAGGGTAATGCTCGGTGGCTCAACTTCCTCTTTTATAAAGAAGGGGTAATTTACCAGCTTTGCTCAGCCCTCAAGGTTGTTATGGATATCACATGAGATCACGTTCAAGAGAACCTGGTTACCATTGTTACCATTAGCAGGCTTAGCACAGGACCCTGAGGCTCAGGAGCCAGACGCCACCATAGGTTCAGGAGACAACAGGGGCTTCTCTCTTCAAAGCCCGGGGTGCTTTTAAGTCACCTATATTGTCCCTAAGACCTACCCAATGGCTGAGCAGTTTCCCCGCCAGCAAAACAGAACAAGTAGGGACAGAGAGGGGCCAAGGGCGGCCTCGCACTGTGACTAGGGGTCTGACCCCCCCCCCCTCCAGATGGGGTCACATGTCGTGCCAAGGCGGGACTCTGCACCGGAACCCTGCCCTGGAGACTCCTGCCCTAGGAGACCCCGGTCCTGGGGGATGCTTCTCTCCTACCGGAAACACCTCTTCCGCAGAGCCCCGAGACAGTGGCCCCGGGTGGGGGGGGGGGGGGCGGCGACCCTCACCTGCCGTATCCCAGATGGAGATGTTGTAGGAGCGCCACTGCTTCAGGTAGAAAGCACCGCCCACCGTGCTGACCGTGTCCGGGAAGCGCCGCTCCATGTACCTCTGTAGCAGCGACGTCTTGCCCACGTTCATGTCCCCCAAAAGCACGATCTTCCCGTCGGGCTTCCTCATCTTCCCGAAGGAAGGCCCCCGTCTCCTGCTCTCCGTGCCCGTCCGGCCCGTGTGCCCCGGGAGCCGCTGGAGCAACCGGCCGCCGCCCCCAGATCGCTCGGACCCGGGACTCGCGAGGACCCGGACTCGCGGGAACCCGGACTCGCGGGGACCAGGGCTCGCGAGGACCCCGAACTTGCGGAGACCCGCCGGGGTCCTCCCGCTCAGACGCCTGGGAGGGCGAGAGAGGAGGCACGTGTCCGAGCCCGGACAGGAGCGGGGAACGCAACCCCGCGCCCACCTGAGGCTTCCAGACCGCTGCAGTGCGCACCCGTCTGGGTTGCCCCGGATCCCGCCCCGGCCACGCCCCGTGGTCACAGCCCCCTTGGTCACGTCCACGCCCCTCCCGCCCCGCCCCTGACCCCGCCCCCGCCTTGGCCGCGCCCCCCCGCCCTCCGCCGCCGCGCTGG
>NW_024412405.1:2606185-2669782 GCF_014898765.1 Herpailurus yagouaroundi | reverse complement strand
AAAAAAAAAAAAAAAGCAAAACAAAACAACAAACCCTACCTATCATTTATTCTCTCAGTGGGTAGGAATTGTAGCACTGAGCTCTAAACCCCGACCTAGGAATCAAGCAACGAGAAAGGCAACCAACAAAATAAACAAGCAAAATATATACTGTCTTAGTGATTAAATATTAGACGGAGAAAAAATAAACGGGGAAGGTACCTAGAGAACAAGGCCTGCCGGTAATGCAGGGAGCTCCATTTTAAACAGGATGTCTTCGAGATGGAGTTTCTGTAAGCATTAGGAGGTAAAGAGTTGAAGGTGCATTCATCTGTAGAAAGAAGGAAGGATTCAGGTAGACAGCAGGGAGTACAAAGGCCCTGGGGCAGAAACCCACCTGGCGGGCTTGATGGACCACAAGAGGTCAGAGCAGCCAGAAGAGGAGAGAGGAGGTGAGCTAGAAGTCGGGGCTGTGATTAGGGGTGGGCGTGGCAGAGAAGGATACCAGGGCCTAGAGGGCATCATTAGGGCTAAGGCTTAGACACTGTATCAGGTAAAAGGGTGACAGAGGATTCTGAGCAGAGGAGAAACAAGGTCACTTCCCTGCTGTGTTGAGGTGGCTGCGGCTCTGGTGGAGGCAGAGGCATCTGGGAGAGACAGCGGTGGTTGGGATTAGCATGATAACTGAGGAATGTTCCAAGTGTTTACACTCTGAGTGTGCTTTGAAGGTGGAATCTACCCGATTTGCTGTGGATTGCACGTGGGATACAGTGGGGGGAGGAGGGACAGGAGGAGCGCACGGGAGGGGGAGAGAGAGGAGCCACGGACAAGCATCCGGAAAAACGGGGTGCTCCCACGTCTTCATCAGCTCTCAGGTGACAGTCGTCTCTGTCTAGAGCAGGGATCCCTGACCTCAGCACGGCCACATGCACGGGGGGTGTCCTGTGACGGGTAGCAGCGCCCCGCTTCTAACCACCAGATGGGAGGACTCACACCCTCTCCGTGGTGACAACCAAAATATCTGTTCAGACCACACCCGCTGTCCCCTGGGGAGCAGAATGGCCTTCAGTTCCGAACCACTGCTGTAGAATAATACCAATGCACTTTAAAATTCATCGTCAAATTTCTCAGGGGTGAACATCACTCCTGGTTATTCCCTTTTTCCTTTTTTTAAGTTTATTTGAGAGAGAGAGAAATCGGGGGAGGGGCAGAGAGAGAGAGAAATAGAGGGAGGGGCAGAGAGAGAGGGAGAGAGAGAAATCGGGGGAGGGGCAGAGAGAGAGAGAAATAGAAGGAGGGGCAGAGAGAGAGGGAGAGAGAAATAGAGGGAGGGGCAGAGAGAGAGAGAGAGAGAGAGAGACAGTGTATCCCAAGCAGGCTCTGCACCGCCAGCACAGAGCCCAGACGCAGGGCTCGACCCCATGAACTGTGAGATCATGACCTGAGCCGAAATCAAAAGGCTTGTGGCAGAGGCTGTGTCTAAATCGGAGGTCCTGCCCTGCACCACGCCATCTGCGCAAGGACCCCAACATTCACAGCCATAAAATATTCATTTCTTTCTCCGTGGTTCACATCCGCAGACCCAGGTTCCCCTTCAGAACAAAAGTGATTTATATATAAAGTCTTCTCTACATGTACCAGCGGCCTCTGAAGATGCTACCCCTCATTATCGTGGACACAGTGGGTTGAGCCATCGCATCCTAAGATATGAGACGGTTTTGCCCACTTGTCCAGTCATTTCTGTAAACTAATCTGCTGCAGCCGGAATTGCCAGGTGAAGCATGTGTAAATTGGGTCAGTCAGGATGAGGTTCTCACTGACAGGGACAGAAAGCCCCAAATAACTGGAGTTTAAAAGAGACAGACATTTATTTCTTTCACAAAAAAGTTCTGAGGTAGACCATCTGGGGCTGGCCTGGCAGTGTGTTCTACAAAATCCTCAGGACTCCTTCCAGCTCACAGCTCAGCCAGCTCAGAGTCGACTCTCACCCTCCAAGTCCCGGTTGGAGCTCCAGCCATCACAGCCACATTCCAAGCAGCAGGAGTAAGGAAGGACAGGCAGAGTGTCAAACAGGTGACACATGATATTTTTGCTTATATCCCATTGGCCATGAGTTAGTCACGTGGCCACACCTAGCTGCAAGGAAGGCTGGGAAATGTAGTCTTTACTCTGAGTCATCATGTACCCAAATAAAAATTCTGTAATTAGGAAAAGGAGAAGGGGCGGGGGACAGGAATTTCTGCCACCCACATGTAAAAAACTTAGCTGACATTTTTCAAAATGCCTCAATGCCAAAAATATGATTTCATTGTATACTTCCGTTAATACTGATTTACAGTATTCTCTTCTCCTGGGTGGCGAATGAGCCTTCAATTGTGGCCAAAGCTAACTGATAATCTCCCTGGGGTTCGGTGGGCAGATGCACTGAGAGTAGTGATGTCAGCACGGGATTCTGCACAGAATAGCAGCGTGTGTGCTGAATATTTCCCCTGTCTGTCCAACACCCTTCCAATATCCAGTGACAAAGCTTAATCTTTACCAACATGGTAGGTAGAAGTAGGTCTCATTTCCATTTGTGCTTCTTTGATCATCAGTAAGGTCAAAATCGTTATTTAAAAATCTGCTGGTCAGAGAGCCCGAGCGTCTCAGTCAGTTAAGCGTCTGACTCTTGATCTGGGCTCAGGTCATGATCTCACAATTCATGACATTAAGCCCCTCGTTGGGATTCTCTCTTCCTCTCTCTCTCTCTGCCTGTCCCCCCCGCTCGTGTGCACTCATGGCACGCAAATACTTTCTCTCTCTCTCTCTCTCAAAATAAATAAATAACCTTTTTTTTTTTTTTAATCCATGGTCAGGGGGCACCTGGGTGGCTCGGTCGGTTGAGTGTCTGATTTTGGCTCAGTTCGTGATCTCACAGTTCGTGAATTCCAGCCCCACATTGGGCCCTCACTGACAGGCTGTCAGCGCACAGCCGGCTTCGGATCCTCTGTCCCCCACTCTCTGCTCCTTCCCCACTGCACTCTCCCCAAAAGAAATAAATATTTAAAAATAAATAAAAATCTACTGGTCGTTGGTGGGTTTCCTTTTCTTAATTTCCCATTAAAAACCCGTGAACACTTTTTTAAATCATGGTGCTACTATAGATTTGCCATTCTTCAAAATAAAAGATTGGAAGTCATATGTGTATCATATGTAAATGAATTTCCAACACATAAACACAAAACATGTAAAGCGAATACCTGTAAATGAATTTCTATGAAATATAAAATATAAAAGTTTATATATATATACATACACAAAACTCAACCATGTCAACCTTGTTGATGGTAGTTTTTTTAATGTTTATTTATTCTGAGAGAATGACGGAGAGCATGTGCAAGTGAGTGGGGGAGGGACAGAGAGAGAGAGAGAGAGAGAGACAGAATCTGAAGCAGGTTCCAGGCTCTGAGCTCCGAGCTGCCAGCACAGAGACCAAGCGGGGCTGGAACTCACTAATCCTGAGATCATGACCTGATCCGAAGTCAGACGCTCAGCCAATTGAGCACCCCGCTGAGCACCCCCCCCACCCCGGCGCCCCAAACGTACGTGTACTTTTATTTGTAGGTACCAAACGTACCAATCTTTCCTGCACAGTTTCTGGCCATTTCAATATCCGTCGTGATCCCTTCAATTTACTGCCGAAGGCCTGGTGTCAGCTGAGTGTGGAGAGATGACAAGAGAATGGAATTGGGAACCCTGTTGGCTACGTTTTAACCAAGCAAATCAGGGCAAGTGTTCCAAGTGGTCCTGCACTCTTTTCTCACCTACCAAATGTGCATGGTACCTCCCGGCCCCCAGGAGGCGTGTGATCCTGTACACAGGGGTGCATGGGAGACGTCAGATCCCTATTCCCTCCCTGGGGGGAGCCCCCCCACTTCGACCAACACCCCCTCAGCCGGCACCAACAGCACTCAGCATGATGAATCAGGCCCTTGGGGACAGCAACCCACCCCAGCTTGGGCAGGAAACTGTGGGTGTTTATGGAGTCGGTCTTCCGTTTCAGTTTCAGAACCCGCCACCCCGAGTCTCTGCTCTTCCCTTCCTTGGAGTCAGTGGATGACCCCAGGGCTGGATTCCCGGATTCGGGATTGGGGAAGCAATGCCTCGGGACCCTGCTAGGGCTGCTGGGCAAACCACGGTCACAGAAAGACTATTTGTTCGGCATAAACGTCTGCACACAAGTTAGGGGGTGAGGTGGGAACCTGACTGAGAACATTGAAAACTCCCTTCCCAGCTTAAAGAAAGTGAAACAAAATACCCAAAGCGGCAATGATATTTTTTTTTTTTTAACGTTTATTTATTTTTTTGGGACAGAGAGAGACAGAGCATGAACAGGGGAGGGGCAGAGAGAGAGGGAGACACAGAATCGGAAACAGGCTCCAGGCTCTGAGCCATCAGCCCAGAGCCCGACGCGGGGCTCGAACTCACGGACCGCGAGATCGTGACCTGGCTGAAGTCGGACGCTTAACCGACTGCGCCACCCAGGTGCCCCCAAAGCGGCAATGATCTAACTAGCAATACAGGCTGCTATTGTAGCTCAACAATCTGCTTCTTCCTAGATTTCAACATAGAATCTCATCTAATTTGACACCAATGCCTTCTTCCATCAGCTCGTTTTCTGTTTATCATAAAAACTATCCAAAAACTTCAAAACAAATTTAAAGAATTTTGTAGAAATGGAAAAGAAGTCAATACAAAATTCCAAAAATGGTAGATTTCTAATACATATATTTTTTAATCTTTAAAAATGTTTTATTGAGGCGCCTGGGTGGCGCAGTCGGTTAAGCGTCCGACTTCAGCCAGGTCGCGATCTCGCGGTCCGTGAGTTCGAGCCCCGCGTCGGGCTCTGGGCTGATGGCTCAGAGCCTGGAGCCTGTTTCCGATTCTGTGTCTCCCTCTCTCTCTGCTCCTCCCCCGTTCATGCTCTGTCTCTCTCTGTCCCAAAAATAAATAAAACGTGAAAAAAAAATTAAAAAAAAAAATAAAAAATAAAAAATAAAATAAATAAAAATGTTTTATTTATTTGGGGGGGGGGAGGGGCAGAGAGAGAGGGAGACACAGAATCCGAAGCAGGCTCCAGGCTCTGAGCTGTCAGCACAGAGCCCAATGCGAGGCTCGAACCCACGAACCCTGAGATCACGACCCGAACCGAAGTTGGACGCTTAACGACTGAGCCACCCAGGTGCCCTTAGATCCTGTCCCCTGTACCATCAGTCCGTCTTCCCGATGGCCCGCCCGGCCTCTGCATCATCTGCTGTCACCACCCCTGAGTCACACACTCTAGGGGAAACCTGAAGTTAGGTCCTGCCCACGAATGCCGGAACTGGTCTGGGGTCAGCCCCACAGCATCCTCCTTGGTGCTATCTCCCAGTGCGTCCATTCTGTCTATCCCTAGCCCAGCTTCATCCAAATCTGGGTGATTCCATAGGCGGATCCCCAGAGTGTGGGTCATCTGTTCTGTCCTGATCCTGGTTTAAGCATCTCTCAGACACCCTTGTCTGTCTTGTGATGAACACAGGTCTTTACATTTCTGTCCCCAGAACAGACTGCAACTTCCTTGGGGACAAGCACGTTGACACATTGTTCCCTGGTGTATTCTTCTGCCCGGACGGCTGTGCCCAGTGCCACATTCTGGATGGCTTAAACAACACACAGTTATCTCTTCGCAGTCCCGGAGGTCCGAGGTCAAGGCCAGCCGGGCTCTGCCAGGCATGGCTGGTGCTGCTGTTCCCAGGAGAACCTGTGCCCGGCCACCCTGTCCCTTGCCAGCCGCATTGCGCCATTTGGCTGCAAGTCGAGAGCGGAGACGTGACCCCTTCCTTTCCTCTGTGTAACAGACCAGCTTGTCTGTGCCTCACCTCCTGACTGACCTCAAGTCTGGGACCTCATCCTGGAGGATGTGCGTCTGTGGGGAGAACTCCGAAGGGCTTCGAGGACAGAGAGAGGAGGGGGAGAGGCCAGCACTGCCGTGGGGGGCCTCAGGCAGTCAGGTCCCAGTCAGGTCCCGGCCTCTCCCCTCCTCTCTGTCTCTGGCCCTGGCGGAGATGCCCCTTTCCTCCCTGGGCCCACGGTTTCCCTGGGGTCCTCCTAAGCTGGGACGCCTCTCCTGCTCTCTGCTAAGACATGGGTCCTTAGCGTCTGGCTGTTCCCTATTCAGTCCTGAGAACCCGCTCTCAGGGATAGTTTTCCTCAGGCCAGGCCTGTGGTTCTTGAAGTTCCCAAGTTCTCCAGCCCCAGCCCCACGCATGGTCAGGAACTCTGGGTGGGGCCCAGGCCTCCAGGTGAGTCTGAGCAGCTCAGGCTTGGGACCCCTACTCCTGGGAGCCCTGGGGCTAATCTCCCCAGCCTCCTTGGCCTCCACCCACCAGGCCCAGAGGCTCGCGGGCCACCGCAGGAATCCTCTGCCCCTGTGCAAAAACGGGGCGGTGTTTGCTCAGAAGGGTGTTCCCTGGGCCGCACGGTTCCAGCTTGTGTGCAGAGTAACGAGGAATGAGGGGCCCGGAGCTCACAGGACATCGGAGCCCTTCTGTCTGCATTCCTGCCTCTTTTGCACGGGGTCCCCAGCAAAGCTCCTCCAGGAGGCCTAGCCTGGCCACCCGGACAGCAGCGTCCCGGCAGGGAAACTCACACTCACATGGCACACACCTTAAGAGAAAGGTCCTCCCTCCCACCCGGGCCTCAGGCTTCCGAGGTCAAGCTTCGCCTCCGTGTTTGGAAATGCACGCAAGAGACTTAACTACTCCGTCTGCTAAGGGGGCTTCTGGAAAGTTGTGGGTTTGGGTCTTTGCTGGGTTTTGTGTTGCCCTTGCCCTTTGACCTTTGACCTCCCCCCAAACCTGTGCAATTTTCTCTTCATCCTTCCCCTTGTCTGACATGCAGGCTTAGCTTTTGCTTTCAACGGCTCGACTTCCTCTTGTGAAACAGTGACCTTCCCTGTGCCCAGAGAACAAGGAACTCCAAGTTCATTGCTTTTGATTTTTCAGTAACCGATTGAGTGGATGCTGAATGTTTCTAAGACACTGTACGTGAAAGTCTTTTCCACACGGTGCTATCCCGTCCGCGATTACCTCTTCGGTCTCCCAGCGGACGGCTTTTTGTTCTTTTAATTCTCTGCGAAAGAGCTACTTTTCCTGGGGCGCCGGGGTGGCTCAGTCGGTTGAACATCCAACTCTTGGTTTGGGCTCAGGTCA
Organism: Herpailurus yagouaroundi; assembly: GCF_014898765.1. Taxonomy (NCBI): domain Eukaryota; kingdom Metazoa; phylum Chordata; class Mammalia; order Carnivora; family Felidae; genus Herpailurus; species Herpailurus yagouaroundi. The sequence continues at coordinate 2,662,574 of NW_024412405.1, read as the reverse complement.
TGACCTCCTGGTTCTTGAGATTGAGCCCCAGGGCTCTGTGCTGACAGCCTGCTTGAGATTCTCTCCCCCCCGCCCTCTGCCCCTTCCCCACTCATGCTCTCTCCCTCCCTCCCTCTCAAAATAAATAAATAAAAACATTAAAAAATAACTACTTTCCCTGGCCTTTAATGGCTACGCCCACCTTGCGAACTACCCCCTTCTCCTCTTGTACGTTTCTCATTTTCTTCTTCCTCACTGAGTCTCAGCTGGAATTTTGAGCCATGATGGGCAGGCTTCTGAGCAAGGGGCTTCCTCCCTTGTGTGGCTAAAACTCCTCCATTCTCCACAAGACTCGTGGTCACTAGCTGTTCCACTTCCTCCAGAAAGCCTGCCCTCCACGTGCCCCGAAACTGCTCTCACCCACGTCACCGGGGACCCACCTCACGGTCACTTCGGCCACTCAATACATTTGTGGCCTTTGACCCTGTTTCTGGCTTCTCTCTTGACCATCTGTAGCTTTCCTGACCATGTATGCCTTGGCCTCCCCAGGGCTCTCCCCGCATCATGTGGGTTTGCTTTTTATTTTAATTTAATTTTATTTTTTCATATATGTATATATTTTTTTTTTGAGAGAGAGAGAGAGAGAGAGACAGACAGAGTGCAAGCAGGGGAGGGGCAGAGAGAGAGGGAGACACAGAATCCAAAGCAGGCTCCAGGCTCCGAGCTGTCAGCACAGAGCCCGACGCGGGGCTCAAACTCACAAACTGCGAGATTGTGACCTGAGCCATCCAGGCACCCCTACGCACCATACAGTCGATAAGTGTCCCGTAAGTCTTTATCTGTGCACTGAAACTCCGTTACGTACAATATTCTCTACCTTTCCCTGGAATGGAACATTGGCCCCTCTGGAATCAAACCTAAATCCTGCCAACAGTAGACTTGTAAAAACAGACCGTCTTAAAGACTAGAATTTCTGAAGATCTGAAAAAAACTAAATAAACAATGAGCATAATGCCTGCTGAAAAAGAAGGTGACCCTCATCTCAGGACGTGAAGCCAGGGCTGCGACTGGTGCCCGTAAGCCACCACTTGGTCTAATCGCAGGGTTTCATGGTTCTGGTAAATTTCTCGAATTGCATCCCTGCGAGGTTCGGACCTTCCGGGGAAGAGACCGTCACGACCCTCACGTGGGCAGACATGGGGCAGCAGACAGCTGTCTTCAGGGGGCAGCACGGAGGGGGTGTTGCCAACCCCAGGATTGCCCTTCTTGATTCGTATCGTTGGGGGAGACGCTTTCCCTCTACCGGTGCAGACCCAGTGGCGGGGGCCCGGACACTTAACGACAGACAGGAGAAAAGAGGGCAAGTTTATTCACGCATATGTGAGCTCTCTCACTGCCCCTGAGCAGTGAGAGAGCAGGGTCCGTGTGCCAACCATAGGGTGAGGGGGGCAGACAGGGCTGCTGTGGGGAGACATTGAATTCTTAGGGGGAGATGGGAGGTGTGGCCGCTGTGGACATGTCTGCCAAGGCAACTTCCCATCCTGGGGCCAGCCCGTCTCCTTCCCTGTGGGGGTGAAGCTGCTTTCTCAGACGAAGCTTCTTTCTGAATCCGCTGTATGTTACCTATCTCCAGGCTCAAATAATCTTCAGACCAGCTCTGTAGGCCAAGTGGGCCCCTATGGGACCCGGAGAGCTCTTGCCTGCAATGTGACCAGAAGGATCCTTCTTCAGGGCCTCAGTGGAGCCCAGAGCTGAGCTCCCACTCCCGCGGGCATTGCCCAAGGCACCCTGGGTTGTGCTCAACAAGACCCCCAGGCCCTCCCGGGGGCCCACGGTCCAGCATTCCTGGCAGGACACAGGCAAGATTCCCACGCTTCGTTGCGCAATGCAGGCGTCATCTTTAAGAGGAAAGATGCGTACTTGCTGGGTCTGTCTGTGTCCCTCCAATGCATGCGGTGAAACCCTAGCACCCAAGGGGAAGATGGATGAGGAGGGGGGCATCTGGGAGGAGGTTGGGTCATGAGGTAGAGCCCTCCTGAAGGGGGTTAGTACCCCTGGGAGGAGACCCCAAGAGAGCCCCTGCCGCTCCCACCCCAAGAGGGCGCAGTGAGGACACCTCAGCAGACACTAGACCAGCCCGCATCCTGATCTGCCTCCGGCCTGCAGAGCTGCCTAATTTGTAAGCCACCCCGTGTGTGGGATTCGGAGCGGCCTCAACGGACTGAGATAAGACATTTTTTCTAAGACTACCCAAGGGGAATAAATGTATTTTCATTTCCCAGATGCTTCCTGTAGCTTTCGTCTGCAACCAGAGCAGACGCGAATCTGAAGACAGCACCCACTGCAATAACCCACCAGAGCCAGGGGGAGCCCCCACGGCACCCAGGATCCGCCAGCTTTGAAGAAAGGCGCCTCGCCGCTCAAGCTCCGGCGTGAGCGTCTCATCATTTACGGGCACTAACTTGTCCACAGCGTGGCTCTGAAATACATTCAGAAATTAGCTCAGCAGATTTCCTGTGCATCCACAGGCGGCCCTGTGGTCTTTCTCTCCCCCCACCCCCCCCCCCCTGATTCCATTCTCGGTTTCCCTGGATGCCATGGGCCCTGGTGACTGTTCTGTGGCTGGAGAGCAGAGCCAGGCCACCTCGTCCCAGGCGTTAATCATCCAGAACGGTATCTGAGAGCCAGCCAAGGTGCTCGGGTCTGCGTTTCAAGTCACTTTTTATTCCTTAGAGGAGCCGGTAATTTTTACTGTACCACCGGACACACGCTTCTACAGCAGACCCGGGCTTGATGATTAAGGAACTAATTCATACTTCCAGCCACCTGAGTAAGTATTAGCACGGGTTTCGATAATCTAGCAAAGCCGTGAGGGACTCTTTACAAGGCCAAGGTAGTTTTCAGGAAGTACGAACGGGGCTGATCCGAGGTTTTCAGACAAGGGCAATGAACACGGTGCGGGAGGTGCTGACCCTTCTGGACCCCCGTGCTTTTGTCCACTTGGCACGTCTCCTACAATAAATGCACATTACTTCTGAAAAGAGAAAAAGCAAATCTAAAGTTAAACCTAATTTGAACCGGGAAAAGTGGGGTGGAAGTTTATGGAAAGACCAAAGGGAAAGCTGAAAATTCATCGTATGTACTTTTAATTGAAATCGAATTTTCTGGCATCATTCAAGTATTTACTGGCTTTGGGGGGCAGGGAGAAGGGGAGGGTGTGTGGCTCGTGAAGTGTGTTCAAATGGTGGGATTCGGTCCCGCTCTTACATGACAGGTCTTAACAACTACTCTTTGGTGAAGGTGGAACCATTAAAAATAATGGTTGAGGAGACGCGGGGGGAGCGGGGCTCAGTCAGTTAAGGGTCCAACTTCAGCTCAGGTCATGATCTCACGGTTCAAGGGTTTGAGCCCCATGACCGGCTCTGCTCTGTGTGTGGAGCCAACTTGGGATTCTCTCTTCCACTTTCTCTCTGCCCCTCCCCCACTCACAAGGGCACATTCTTTCTCTCTAAAACAATTTTTTTTTTTTGAAGAAAATATATGTTGAGCCATATGAAACCAGCACATGAGCTTTGATGACCTAAAAATGGAGATTTCAGGGGCGCCTGGGTGGCTCAGTCGGTTAAGTGTCCGACTTCGGCTCAGGTCATGATCTCACGGTCTGTGGGTTCCAGCCCCACGTCGGGCTTTGTGCTGACAGCTCAGAGCCTGGAGCCTGCTTTGGATTCTGTGTCTCCCTCTCTCTCTGACCCTCCCCTGTTCATGTTCTGTCTCTATCTCAAAAATAAATAAACACTAAAAAACATAAAAATAATAATAATAATAAACATGTTTCCTTTCAGCTGCATAAATTAAAAATGCTCAGCCTTAGCCTATGCCAACACCCCACCGGAGAAGACAAGGGCCAGCTGCATTTCAGGGGCACTTTCTTTCTTTCTTTTTTTTTAATGTTTATTTATTTATTCTGAGAGAGAGAGCAGGGGAGGGGCAGAGAGAGAGAGAGGGTGGGAATGTTCCAAACAGGCTCCTCACAGTCAGTGCAGAGCCGGACACGGGACTTGAACTAATGACCCTGGGATCATGACCTCTGCTGAAGTCAAGAGTCAAATGCCCAACCGACTGAGCCCCTCAGGGGTCCCTCGAACACGACAAAGCAAAAATAAACAATACATGAGATTGCATTATCCAGAAATAAACCAGTGTCACTTAGTGTAGTGGAAAGATCTTTCCAGATATTTCCCGACTCTGCCCTCAAATACGTCCATTCCCAGGAAGCCTTACAGGTGGCATCACGGGAAGGGGTGCTGGGGTCTGAGTGTAGTGTACCAGGCCCTTCACACGCCTGTCACGTTGCTTCTGGATCCCCACCCTTGACGAATATCCCCTTGTGAGTTTCTTTCTGAGTCTGTGGGACTAAGTCCTTGAGGTAAATTCCCAGAAGTGCGATTGCCTAACCCCTGCCCCAATTTCATTGTTCTCTACAAAATTGCAAAACCCATACATACTTGGTTTTTTTTTTCTTTCAATCAAATAGTGCATAAGAATGCAAAGTAAAGGGGCCCCTGGGGGGGCTCAGTCAGTTAAGTGTCTGAGTCTTGGTTTCAGTTCAGGTCATGATCTCACGGTTGTGTGAGTTCCAACCTGGCAGCGGGCTCTGTGCTGACAGTGCAGAGCCTGCTTGGGATTCTCTCTCTCCTTCTCTCTCTGCCCCTCCCTCCTTCACGCTGTCTCTGTCTCTCTAGGAATAAATATTTAAACTTAAAAAAAAAAAAAAGAATGCAAAGTAAAAATGAAATGGCCCCGGATTCTCAGCCACCCTATACGACTCCCGGGGGTGGTTGCTGTAAATAGTTAAGAGGGACTTTAATGAAGCAAGTTAGGGTTTAAATCTCTGTTCTCTCTCTTAATAAATATTCAACCAGGGAAAGGCTCTTAGTCTGTTTAATGCTTAATTTCCTCATCTGACAATGAAGTTAGTATGTGCTCACCTCTTCTCAGGGAGTTTTAGGACACTTAAATAAAATATATGTGAGGGGCGCCTGGGTGGCGCAGTCGGTTAAGCGTCCGACTTCAGCCAGGTCACGATCTCGCGGTCCGTGAGTTCGAGCCCCGCGTCGGGCTCTGGGCTGATGGCTCAGAGCCTGGAGCCTGTTTCGGATTCTGTGTCTCCCTCTCTCTCTGCCCCTCCCCCGTTCATGCTCTGTCTCTCTCTGTCCCAAAAATAAAAATAAAAATAAAAAAAATATATATGTGAAATGGAACATTCACCAAAATGTATCTGTACACAGATCACGATGGAAATATCCATAATTGTCAAAGATCTGAAATCATTCATGCCAGACCTTCCAGATAGAAGACAATTAAGTAGAAAACAAACAGCAAAAGGAGAGGTAGAAAACACAACGAAAAGCAAGAAAAAACGACCTGTGGTACTGATCCATTGGTACAGCTGCTACGACCTCCCTTTTCTTAAGGACTAACATAGTTTTTACTAGCTGGCTGAGCTGGGTGAGCCTGGACAGTTATGGGGATATAGTAACCAGAGTGGCCCAATCATACTCAGACCCCAGCTCTGCCACTGGCTGGCGCTTGGGTGTCGTTTTCTTCCGCAGGAACGTGGCATTTCCCCTGCAAAAAAAAAAAAAAGATCCATTAGAGTCCTAGTGGCTCAGATGTGACCTTATGTGGAATGGGGTCATTGTGATGCAGTTTGTGAGTCTGAGACGAGGTCACAATGGGGTGGCGTGGGCTCCTAACCCGATGTGACTGGTGTCCTTAGAAGAACAGGGCCATGTGATGACTCAGACACGCAAGGAGGATGATGTGACAACGGAGGTGATGGAGGTGAGGCAGCTGTCAGCTGAGGGTCGCCAAAGGACACCAAGGGTCACCTGTAACCACCTGAAGCTGGGAAGAGGCGAAGAAGGATGTCCCCACAGCTTTCAGAGAGAGCACGGGTCTGTGGACACCTTGATCTTGGACTCTGAATGAACCATTAGATACAGATCTCTGTTGTTTGAAGCCGCCACTTTGTGTACATTGTTACGGCAGTCCTGGGGAACTAACGCACATCTGCCTAGAAAAATCCGTGGCAGAAGGTGGCGGACTCCCACTAGTACAGCTGGAACCCATGTGTTTCACATGAAACATCAGCAGACTCTGAAAGGTTAGGAAGAGAAGGCATACTGCCAGCACAGCCACTTGGGACACGCAAGCACACACACACACACACACACACACACGAAAAAGCCACCTAAATATGCAGCCACCGTATGACTTGAATGCACTCCTGGGCACTTACCCCAGAGAAATGACATCTGCACGTGGATGTTCATATCAGGTCAGTCCCAACAGCCAACAACTAAAAACAATGCAATTGTGCTTGACTGAGTGAATGAACACACCAGTTCCAATCCATCCACACCACGGAAAACCACTCAGAAATATAAAGAACCAATGGGCAACAACCTGGATGAATCTCCAGGGAATTAACCCGGGTGAAAAAAGCCAATCCCAAAAGGTTACGTACTGTAGACTTCACTGATACCATGTTCTTGACGTGACACAATCATAGGGACGGAGAACAGATCCGTGGCCACCAAGGGTTCAGGAGGGCTGGGTGGGAAGCAGGTGGTGTATCTGTACAAGGGCGATGATGTCATCCTTGTGGTGATGGAACTGTCCTACATTTGACCGGATCTGTGGTGGGATCCTGGTTGTGATGTACCGTAGTCTCATAAGATGTCCTCACTGGGGGAAAACTGGGTAGAGTATATGGGATTTCTCTGTGTTAGTTCTTTCAACTACGTGTGAATCTACAAACATCTCAAAGTAAAAAGCTTAAAAAAAAATCGCCGTGAGGAGGAAAGAAAACAGTAGATGTAGCGCCCCCGGTACGATGCGGAGCAGGTAGCAGGGAGCCACAGAGCTGAGACTGGAGTGGCCCTGGGCACACCGGACCGCTGTTCACCCCGCAGGGCCGTCGGGTGTCGGCTCCCACAGAATCCGGGGGACTCGCGTTCTCCCCGTCTCTCTGGCCTGCCATTTGCAACGCGTTGGTTCACGTTCAGGCCACATGTGCACAGGCTCCCAAGGCTTCTCCAGCTGTAGGTGTCCTGTATGGGCTGGCCTACGCTCACCCACGTCCCTCTGAGAGCAGAGAACCTATTCCCGGAAGCCTCGCTCACAGCTTCGTGGCCAGGATTGCTTCACTTACAAAATCAGCTAGCGGGACGGAACCACTGTGCTTAGGTCAGATCAGCCTGGATTAACCTCTGGACCGGGGACGGAGCCAAGCTTCCTGATTCAAGTGCAGAATCACGTCTATGCCGGCCAGAGAGGAGGAGGTGGGAGGCTTGGCAACAGTGCCCCTCTCCTGCCTTGCCTCGCCCTCCCATGGCCGGCCACCAGGCACCCTGCCTGGGTTTGCACACTGGTCCGGGCAGGAGCTGGGTTCTGCCCAGGTTCCCACCCCCTGCACACCACAAGTGCCCGTGCTTATGAACAATACATATTCGCAGAGATGACACATTCATTCTGCCTCCTGAGCGTCTAATAAAACGTACACCCATTAACTGTATCACGATGGCTCAGGTTAGAAACTTAACGAGTCCCCAAGCCTGCAACCCACTTAGTTTCTGCAGAAGCTGTAAATCCTTCCTGCTCTGTGAGCTTCTAAATTGGATTTGTGCCTTCCGCTTTTTGAGTCGAACGTAACCTGTGTTGTTATACTCTGTGCTTTCTCTGTTTCCCTGTGATTTAAGCCCACGTGGATTGCTGTATCCTCATGATCCACGTTCTCTAACTGTTCTCCACATTTCCTACGGGAGGGCAAGAAAACGCAGGTGTTCCAACTTCTGCCTAGTGACTCACATGGCCCACCAAGTAAGCCAGCGATTTTCCACCACAAACTTTGCATCACTTTTTTTTTTCTCCCCAAGTAAAGCTGTTGACTAAGTCGACTATTGGTTTGAATTTGAAAGTACCACATCCCCTAAGCAGAGGCTAGCCTGGCTTCTCTGTCTCTGTCTCTCTTTTTGTTTTTACTTGTCCCTGAATCACCGGGGAGAAATGATTCTGACCCATAAAATGGTTATGTTGCAAACCAAACAGAGGTTCCCATATTCTCCTTAAGATTCTTCACTGGATTTCCATGCCTCCTGGATTGGACTTAAATTTCTGGATCTCATTCTCAAAGCCACCCGCCGTTTTGCCCATATCTGCCTCAGACTCTTGCAGATCTATCGAGTTCTGGTTTCCCTGCCTATCTTCCCTGTAATACAGAATATAAATGTGAGATGTTAGACATCAGCTCCTAGCAAGGCCTAAAGACATTATCCTGGCCAAGAAGAAAAGATTTAGCAGAAATAATGGTGCATCAAGAATCCAGAATGGTTTATGTCTGCTGAGTTCATTGCCAATTTATCTTCAGGAGAGGTTCTGCTTGCGTCGAGTTTGAAGCATCAGGACTTAAAGACAAGACGTGCTGGTAACAGCAGTTAGTTCTGGGCTGATTTGCAGGGTTTACAGAACCGATTGTCATCCTCAGGCACTCACACTGAGGACATTTCAAAACTGTCATCCCGGAGACAGTAGAGGGCACTCTGGGTAAATACTAAAGTAAAGAAAAAGCAAACATCCCAGAATGGAATGTGACCCGGAGTGCTGGGTACAGTGCGCGATAAGGCTTGCGGTCAAACTCCTCTTGCTAAAAGCTAACCCGGTCTTTTCCGATGGTTTATGTTCTCAGTATCCCGGAGCTCTGCCGTCCCTGGAAGCTGCTAGCCACATGCACATATTTGAGTGGGTTCACATTTAAAATTCATCCCCTCTGCTTGGGTGGCTCCCTCGGAAAAGGGCCCCACTTCAGCTCAGGTCACGATGTCACGGTTCGAGAGTTCGAGCCCCATGTCGGGCTCTGTGCTGACAGCTCGGAGCCTGGAGCCTGCTTCGGATTCTGTGTCTCCCTCTCTCTCTGTACCTCTCTGCTTTCTCTCTCTCTCAAAAATAAATAAACATTAAAAAAAAATTATAAAAAAAATTCAGCCCTTCACTTGCACTGGTCACATTTCTTATCCTCAATAGTCACGTGTGGCTAGTGGCTACCATGTTGGACAGCACAGACATGGAATATTTCTATCGTCGTAAGAAAGTTCTAGACAGCGCTGTTGAAATCTCAGTTCTCATATTTGTTACAATTGAATATGTAATCAGAGTATGCCACCCCCAAATATGCCACTTTGCCATAAAGGTTATATTGAGCCGAAGGAACTAAGAACCAGCAGACACGGGGTGCCTGGGGGGCTCAGTCAGTTAAGCGTTCGACTCTTCATCTTGGCTCAAGTCATGATCTCGAAGTTTGTGGGTTCGAGCCCTGCATCTGGCTCTGTGCTGACAGCATGGAGCCTGCTTGGGCTTCTCTGTCTCCCTCTCTCTGCCCTCCCCCTGCTCGTTTTCTCTCTGTCTCTCAAAATAAGTAAACTTGAGAAAAAAAAAAAAAAGAAAGAAACAGTAGACACGGGAAGCCCTGCCATCTCCTTCCACGTAAGAACAGGGAGTGAATCTGCCTTGGGAAGGGGTGCCCCTGTCTCAAACCAGGAAGGGAGGACCGCCTTTATCACCAGAGATGGCGGTGGTCCCAGGATGCCTCTGCATAAACCGTCTCACTGAATAACCCTCAGCTTCCATTAGTATCCCCGTATAGTTCCTTTCCCACAGCGTCTGCTCTTGGATGCCCAAACCCCATTTCCTTGGTCTGGTCACTTCTCCATGACTTAACTGTCTTTGTTACAGTGGTATGTATGCCCCCACTCCCTAATTGGACCCCTTCTCTGGGTCTCCATCTCTGTGCAGGCCTCCACTCATGGGGAAAAAGTAAATTATCAACAAGTGAAATGTGTCTGCCTTTTCTCCTGTTAATCTGTCTTTTGTCAGTCTGATTATAGACCCCCTACCCTAAGGGGACAGAGGAAGATTGTTTCCTCCCTTACATAAGCCACCAAGAATAATGGAAATTGAGACCAGTCTAGCAGAGAGGCTGAACTCCCGAGGTCTGATGAGCCTGAATGTCCTAGGGACAGAGGGCATCCATGGCATGAAGTCACCTGGCTTCCAATCAGGTGACCTCACCTGGCCACCCTTCCAGCGGCTTTCTCTTATTTTGGAGAAAAATTTCAGTTAGAGAAAGAAGAAGGTATTTTTCCGTTAAAAAGTAAGAGATATTGGTCTGAATATCCTTTGGGATTCTGTTCTATATAAATTCTTGATTAATTTCTTTTTTAAAAATTTTTAATGTTTATTTTTGAGAGAGAGAGATAGAGAGAACAGGGGAGGGGCAGAGAGAGAGAGGGAGACACAGAATCCAAAGCAGGCTCCAGCTCTGAGCTGACAGCACAGAGCTTAACATGGGGCTCGAACCCACAGACCGTGAGATCATGACCTGAGTCAAAGTCGGGCGGGGGCTGAACTGACTGAGCCACTCAGACGCCCCACTTGTTTAATTTCAACTCCCGAGCACATTACTGTTCCTCTTAGAGAACTTCAAAACCGTATTTTAAAAGTAACATGAAATTGAAGATAAAACGTAAGCAAGTGTATTGCTAGATCAAATATGTTTCTAGACTTGACAGAAACACTCATCTAATTTCATCTTTTTTTAGGTTATCTCATCTAATTTCATCTTTTGGTGATAAAAACTCTGTGACCTGAAAAGTTGAGGCAGCTCTCCTAAATGCTCAAGGTTACCGCTGAGGATTAGAACTCACATCCAGACTCAACCTCGTATTTTTTCCCTTATGTTATGATTATATAAGATGTTTTTATTTAAACTGTAGGCCTTCTAAAGTTTCTCACTGAGATTAGCGCTAGCTAGATTTTCTCTTTCCTTTTTTATACAGCCAGACGTTTTACTTGCTCTCAGCCTCTCCCCGCCCCCACCCCGGCCGAACAGAGGTCAGTAAGGTGAGTTTCATGACCTCAGATCCAGTGCAGTGTGGTTTCCTTCGGTAAATGCAGGGAGAAAGGAAGGAGAAACAGTCTCTTGGAGTTTTATGTAAGACAACGCAGTGCCGTCTGCAAGGGTGACAGATACGAGAAGTGCTTTAATCATGAGATTTTGGTAATTTTGTTCTCCAGCCCCATCAAACTGACCTATGGGTAGAGACTATGGTGAAACTGTGTTCAGCATTCACCACTGGCCTCTCCTGGGGTCGCGAGGACAACGTCCTGCTGAGGCCACACCAGGTAAAGAATGTTCCAGGCAAATCAATAACAGCATCAACATTTCAATTGGTTATTTTATTTGTGTTTTTAAGAAAGATGCTGAATCACAGCAATCCCTTGAAATGGACGACTTAACTGTTATGGAAAGAATAGGTCCCTTTGTGCTTCTGCATTTCAAATAAGCCCCCGGGGAAACCAAATCTACCTAAGCCTGACTGGCTTTTCCTTAAGTCTGAAAATAAAAATTTGCTGATCCTGGACATAAATTTTATTTTTCCTTTTGGCTATATCCCCTAATTATATGGCTCTTCATTGCAAAGCTAAAAATAATAGGTAAGATGTCACGAGAGATAGTTCTCAAAGCAAAGGACAGCCTCCCAATTATCAAAGGGCAGGCTAAGGAGCTGCTCCCACCGCGGTAATTAAATTAATAGGACTATGCTAATTGGAATGCAAATCCCTTGTCAGTGTTATGCTAATTATGGTCCCCTCAAGCTTACTAAGAAAATTACAGATTATTTCAGCATTAATGAACTTTCAGATTTTGTGGGTGAATCCTGAAAAACATTCTTACAAGTCTTCTATGATATTATCCAAGGTGATATTTGGATAGTAAAAGATCTGGGTTCCGATTGTTCTCTCTTGGATCAATTTCTGAGCCTGGCTGATGAGGACAGCAGCCTGGAGGCCAAGAACCTGGGAAGGACTGTTGGAAGGTGAAGGTCACCTCTGGACGTTGCCAGAGGGATGGGCCAAAGGTGAAGCTGTTCTAGTTCAGAGGTGATGTTTGGAAACGAAGTGGATGCCCGCATTTCAGATGGGTTACATTCCTCTCCCTGTGGTTTTGGCTTGGGAAGGCCCATCCTAACACTGCAGTGAAGCAGGTCTGCGTCCAGTGAGCTTCAAGCTCTTGCTTCGGCCATGACACCTCCACTGGCGCTGGGCCAGTGCCAATGACCTCTTCACAGCTCTACAGTTGAGTGAGGAAGAGTCCTTTAGATCGATCTGCACAACTTTTCTAAGGTCGCACAGATCTCCTCCCCCACTCCCCACAGGAGAAGGAACTCACATGCTGCGTTCTGTGGGAAGGATTTTATCACAGGGATTAGAGTTGGCCCTGAGGCTGGGGTCCCTAGGGGAATGGTGGAAATGTAAATATTTAGGGCACCTGGGTGGCTCCGTTAGTTAAGCATCAGACTTCCGCTCAGGTCATGATCTCTCAGTTCGGCTCTGTACTGACAGCTCAGAGTCTGGAACCTGCTTTGGATTCTGTCTCCCCCTCTCTCTGCCCCTCCCCCATTCATGCTGTGTCTCTCTCTCTCAAAAAACAAATTTTTAAAAAAATGAAAAAAAAGAAATGTAAATATTTAATATGTTTGCATTTAAAATATTAAAAAAGGGGTGCCTGGGTGGCTCAGTCGGTTAAGTGTCCGACTTCAGCTCAGGTCATGATCTTGCGGTCCGTGAGTTCGAGCCCCACGTTGGGCTCTGCGCTGACAGCTCAGAGTCTGGAGCCTGATTCCGATTCTGTGTCTCCCTCTCTCTCTGTCCCTCTCCCCCTCACACTCTGTCTCTTTCTCTCAAAAATAAATGTTAAAATTTTTCTTTAAATATTAAAAAGAGTAACATAAATAAGATGAAAATAAAATGAACTAATGAAATAAAAATTCATGAATTCATACTGGTAATAAATAACTGGGCAGTTAAAAATATATAAAATTAAAAATTCTGAATAAGATAAAATAAAAACTCATATATTTTACTGAGTAAAATGAAAATTCAGGAGTTCATACTGATAATAAAAATCTGGTGGCTACCTACCACCTTAACAAGTGATGGAAGTCAATGAAGTTAACGTCATCAAAAATGGCAAACTGTCATTGCTTATAAGAAGAGCCCAAATAATCTTAAAAGTATATGCTAGAACTAATAAGTGAATTTAGCCTGGTCAAAGGATACAAGGTCAATATATAAAAATCAATTGTATTTCTGTATATAAGCAATGAGCAATTAAAAATTCAAACTAAGAAAATACCATTTATAATAGCATCAAAAGCCTGATGTGGGAGTGTTGATAGAAGTGTTCTAAATCATGAATGTGGTGGTGACTACATGGTTATATACGTTTGTGCAAACTCATGGAATTGTACACTTGAAATCAGTGAAGTTTTTGTTATGTAAATTATTCCTCGGGAAAGACAACACCTAGCTGGATTTTGCTCCAACACAGGAAATCATTGGAGGGTTCTGTACGAAGGAGTGACGTGATCTTTCATTTAAGAAAGATCATTCTGTCGAGGCGCCTAGGTGGTTCAGTTGGTTAAGCGTCTGACTCTTGATTTTGGCACGGGTCATGATCTCAGGGTTCATGGTGTTACAGGAGGGTGGGAGAGACACTGGTCCCGGTCTCCTGGAGTCGAAGAATGAATCTCATGGACAACAGAGAGTGAGCAAAGCGATAGAGTTTATTGAGCTGAAGTTACAAAGCTCTCAAGAGTAAGAGGGGTCCCTGACTGGGTTGCCACCAAGGATTTTTGTCTTTGATTTTTTATTGGGACCTTATCAGAACGTTCGTGAGACTCCAGTCATGGCACCTAGCCCAGGTGGGTCTGGGATACATTTACCCTTTTTTTTTTCCAAAACCCTTCAGCCTCTCACTTGGACTGCAGCCTGCCTCCCTGAGGACCCCTTATCTATCCCTGCCTAATGCTAGACCTTCACCTACTCAGTGGGACCAAGCCCCGCCTAGGGCTCTGCACTGACACTGACACTGCAAAGCCCACTTAGGATTCTTTTTCTGCTTCTCTCTCTGTCCCTCCTGTCTCTCAAAACAAATTGTCTTAAAAAAAAGGGGCGCCTGGGTGGCGCAGTCGGTTAGGCGTCCGACTTCAGCCAGGTCACGATCTCGCGCTCCGTGAGTTCGAGCCCCGCGTCAGGCTCTGGGCTGATGGCTCGGAGCCTGGAGCCTGTTTCCGATTCTGTGTCTCCCTCTCTCTCTGCCCCTCCCCCGTTCATGCTCTGTCTCTCTCTGTCCCAAAAATAAATTAAAAAACGTTGGAAAAAATTAAAAAAAAATCATTCTGTTGCTGTAGGGAAATAGGGAGATGGATTTACAAGGTGTTATGGGGAAGTTGTATCTCCCAAGATATGTTAAGTCTCAACCCCCAGCACCTGTCAGTGTAACCGTATTTGGAAGCAGGGTCTTTGCAGACGTTCAAATTATGATAAGGTAATCAGAGTGGGCCTTAGTTCAATATGACTGGTGTCCTTGTAAGAAGACTCAAGTACCATGACCTGAGGACACTCACAGGAAGAATGCCATGTGATGACACAGGCAGAGATTGTAGTGATACAGCTGCCAGGCAAGGGACGCTCAGGATGATAGGATGATGCCACCGAGAGAAGCTACAGAGGGCAAGGCTCGATCGTAGACTTCTGGCCTTCAGAACCATAAAACAAGAAATTTCTCTTGTTCTGTGTCCCCCTCTCCCGGGGTGTGGCAATTTGTTATGGGAGCCCCAGGACACTAACAGAGTGCCACTGCCATCATCTCCTAGCCACGACGGCGCTTCAAGCAGAGTGTGCGGGCAGGCAAATTCTGAATCCGTTTCTAAGGCATGTGGTGTCTAAACGTGGTGTCTCTCCCGGTGGGATGGGGGCCCCCAAACGTGAGACTATGATGGGGGTGGAAGCCAGGGGCGAGGGAAGTGAAAGAATTCACCTGAGGCAGAGCAAAGGGGATGCACGTTTGCATACAGGGCAAGGGAGCAGCGGGCAGGACAGCAGAGCAGCGGCTGTCTGCAAGGAGACAGTGGGTGGGGGCTACTTTAAACGGGGAAGACGAGGTATGGCAACGCATGCAATTCTCCCTGTTTGCGTAACTGCGCCTGGTTGTAAGTAGCCCGTTGGTCAGTTAGGGGCTACGGCTGTCCTGAGGTGGGTCTCCTTATGGGCCTGTGCGTATTCAGCCAAGGGGTCGCCGTGGACCCTTTCTGCATTCCACCGCTCAAGCCTGTTTCCCTAAAAGCGGCTTCCACAAGGCAGGCCCTCAGGAGGAGGGATGCGTGCGGGGGAATGAGGGGAGCGAGCCTGCCCTCCGGGTTTCTGACTCGCGCAGCTGCGATGGCCGAGCTCCGACTTATGGAGGCGGGGAGCCTGGCGGGGGCCACCGAGCTGGATGGACCAGTCTGGGAGTCCAGGGAAGAGGTCGGGCACATGAGGGACTGGGCTGCGCAGAGATGCTCCTCCGGACCCTCCACCTGCTTTCCAAAAGCAAAGTGTCTGTCAACGAGTCAGCGTGCTGCCCCACTTCCCATAATGCTCCCGGCCCAAAATAGGAACAACAAAAACAACCCAAACCCCCAATCACTACGGCGCACGCTGATGCCCTAACCTGCTTTCCGGCAAAACTCCAGGCGACCGGAGCTGGGGCCCTGCTGGGTTGGGCATTGAGCTTGTCAATCATGGGAGACCAACTATGACTGGTGGAGGCTGGCCTGTGGGTGGGGCGAGGCCGGACTGAGCGCCTGCTTCCGGGACGGCGCGGGCCGCCGTGTTTCCGGCGGCGGCGCGGGGCGGGGCGCGAGCCCGGAAGTCCGCCGATGGCTGTGGGTCGCGTCTGGGTGGCTGCCTGCGCCTGCCGGCGAGGTAAGGTCGCTGTCGGCCTTGCGGGCATGGCCACTCGGGCGGGGGCCGGGGCTGTGGTCGCCGGCGCGGCGGTGGTCGCGTTGCTGTCTGCCGGGCTCGCACTCTACGGGCCGCCGCTGGACGCAGGTACCTGGCCGCAGGCGCTCGTCCGGACGGGAGGCGCCGCCGAAAGCCGGGGACGACGCGGGGCCGTCGGGGGGCCGGGCCAGGGCCAGCAGGCCGGCCGAGGCGGTGCAGAGTTTCCTCCGCATCGCGGACTGGAAGTGCCGGAAGCGCTGGGCGAGGGGACCGAGCGGGTCCTGGGGCGCCTCGCGCAGCCCGGCCCCGGTGGGCGCGCCTGGGGCCCGGGTCGCATGTGGGGTTCACCCGAATGACCCCCCGAGGACCCAGCCCCGGCCTCGGCTGTTAAGTAGGACGGACGGTGTAAAAGGATTTAGGCGTGTAAGGAACAAGCGTGTCCCAGTCGGAGCCCCGTATCCCCTCGAGGGGTTTTCCTCTCTGCCCTGTGGATGTTTATGTACGTTATTTGTGTTTGTGTAAGATACAGGAATATATTTTAAACCGTGAAAGAGCTTGTATATTGTATTTTCTCACTTCTCACAACACGGTGGAGACATTTGTTTATCCGCCTTTGTGTGGAAGAGGCTCTGAGAAAACGAGAATTACGCAAGCCACGGTTCCCTAGCCAGTAAGTAACTGAAGTGGTAAAGTTTACTTTTGCTGTAATAGTCATCAGACGGATTTTACCAAAGGCGTGTACATAGTTGGGCCTGCCACAGAATAACCTAAGGAGTTTTGGCTTTTTGTTTTTCTGCACGATAGTTGACACACAGCATGCCATTAGTTTCAGGTGCCAAATGCTTTGAGACGCATAAGGGGCCTCTGGTCACAGTTTGTTCAGAGACTTTTTATTGGTAGCCCTTTCTCCTAAATTTGTACCCTGTGATGAGTTAGTATTTCTCTTGGAGTTTGAAGATTCATTACTAAGCCGACCTGCTGAACTTTTACCAAAACACAGGTGGAGTTCTCGAGCACTGACCCCTTGTGCTAGCTTTAGGGCATCTCTGTTATTGTCCAGAATGCTGTCAGGTGCAGGGACTCCAAATTAGGACGGGTCTCGTTAGTGTAAAGGCACGGCGGGCACAAAGAGACATGTTATCAGGGAGGGTCGTTGGCGGTACGTAACTCCGGAAAACAGCCCAGGCTTACGAAATCCGTTCAGTTCTCCAGTCGGCCTCAGCCACTTCCTTAAAACAAACAAAAAACGGGCAGGTTTGACCTGTTTTCCAGACTCAGAATTGTTGTGAAGACCAGGTGACTTAATTGGATTAATTTTTTTTTTTTTAACATTTATTTGAGAGAGAGAGAGAGAGAGAGAGAGAGAGAGAGACAGAGCATGAGCAGGGGAGGGGCAAAGAGAGAGGGAGACACAGAATCCCAAGCAGGCTCCAGGCTCCCAGCTGTCAGCACAGAGCCTTACGCGGGGCTCAAACTCACGGACCGCAAGATCATGACCTGAGCTGGTCAGACGCTTAACCGACTGAGTGACCAAGGCGCCCCTTCATTGGATACATTTGGAATCGCCTTTGGTCAAGGCCTTTTTCTCCTGCAGAACTTTGATGTTTCTATTTAAATATTTCTGTGGACAACCCCGAACGGGGTCTGCCCCCGGTAAGCCAGCTGAAACCGATTAACTGCCAAGTGTAAGGAAATGTAACTGACCTTGGTTTGGCCCTCAGGTGGATGGGGCGGGTGCTGGTGAGCAGCGTGGATTTACTGGTTCATGAATGAAAATGCCATACTTCCCGAGTGGTTTTATTCCCCAGTCCCTAATGGTTATGGGGGCAGTTGAGACAGGTTTGATCATCTCTGTCTCGTCTTTTGGTTGGTGTGGTGACTATTTGGTTAAAGAAAAACGATTTGCCTTAAAACGGCAGCATTTTGGTACAGCGGTGTCTTCTGGCCTGGATTACCTGTCACTAACCCAGGTGTCCTCACAGGCCTGTCTCCCTGGGCTCCAGTGTCCTGGTCTGTAAGAGGACAGACTGGCTTCTAATGAAAATTAAACCAACATGCAACATCCAATAAACCAACGTCTATGGAGTGTCTTGCTCTGTGCCACTCTAAGGTGGTTGGGGGTGAGGGAACCCCTAGCCTGAATTTGTAGGTGGGGCTGAACCATGATCTGTGTAGGCAAAGGGCTGTGGGTGGCCTTAGGAGTATTTTGTGTGTGGCTAAGTCCTTAGCATAAAGTTACGGTCCCTGATAAACCACAACATTGTCAGGAACCCAGAACAACCCTTGAATGACCGGTAAGTTTGGATTGTGCTTTCACAATTCTAGACTTTAAAAAGCAACCATAGGGGCACCTGGGTGGCTCAGTCGGTTAATGGCCCGACTTCGGCTCGGGTCATGATCTCAGGGTTCGTGGGTTCGAGCCCCGCGTTGGGCTCTGTGCTGACAGCTCGGAGCCTGGAGCCTGCTTCGGATTCTGTGTCTCCCTCTCTCTCTGCTCCTCCCCCACTCACACTCTGTCTCTCCTTCAAAAATAAATACATTTTAAAAAAATGTAAAAAGCAACTGTATTTCTTGATGTGGGGAATTTGAAGGAGTGGCCGTTCTTTGATATTCTTGTGTTGTCCAGTCCGGTCCTTACGTAGATGTGCTAACGTTTGGAACAAACACAGAGCAAGCATTTTCATGACCGTGTGGATTGCTCTCGAGCAGTGATTTGTCACCACATGTGACTGTAGTGGCTCTAGCTCCCTTCATGCAGCTCACCGGGGGGTGCCCACGAGAAGACTGTGCAGCCCGCAGATTTGGGGTGTGGACAGGCAGCGCCTCTGGGAGGTGGCACTGTGGACACTCCCCGGGACTTTGGAAGCACAGTGGTCAGCGGGCTGGGGGTGTCCCTGAGCAAGCCCACTTGTGCCTTTTCTTGGCCAGAGGTTTACAGTGATTCTGTTTTGAGTCTTAGCTTGTGTTGGTTTGCAAGAAGGTAGAAAGTATGGGGCTGACAGTTAAAAATCACCTTACTATTTAGAATGCCATTTCTAGGTTGCTTTTTTTTTTTTAATTTTTTAAAGTTTATTTTGAGAGACAGTGCACACGGGAGGGGCAGAGAGAGAGAGAGAGAGAGAGAGAGAGAGAGAGAATCCTAAGCAGGCTCTGCCCTATCAGCACGTTGGCTTGAACTCACAAACCATGAGACGATGACCTGAGCCGAAATCAAGAGTGGGACACGTAACCTACTGAGCCACCCAGGCGCCCCCCATTTCTGGACTATTTAATTTGTATCCAACTGAGTGTCAGAAGCATGACTGGCAAATTGGGAGTAATGTGAATCTCAGACTTGAATGTGACCGTGAAAGGTAACAAGTGGGAAGTTGCTCTTCCAGTTTGAAAGAAAAGACTTAAAGGAGGATTGAAATGGAATGTGTATAGTTTATTAAGTAGGAATGCATTAAAAACATTTTCTGAAAGATTAGACTTCAAAATGACACATTTCAGAAACAAATTTGATGGTGTACAGCTTGTGTTTTGTGTTGTAATTTCTAAACATTTGCTTATAGAAATAAAATAAGCCTTTGGATAAAAATCTAGCATTGATATTAAGTCAGCTTTGTGAGGTGTTTTGGTTAACAGGCTATCTCGTGTCAGTCTCTTTTGTGTATGCCGATGGATACTTATTTTTCTAAATAATTTGTTTTCCTGTTTTTCAGTTTTAAGAAGAGCATTTTCATTGCATAAACCACATTCAATAACGGATATGGAAAATACTTTACAGCTGGTGAGGAATATCATCCCTCCTCTAACCACCAAGAAGCACAAAGGTCAGGACGGAAGAATAGGTATAGTCGGAGGCTGCCAGGAGTAAGTGACTTGGACCACGTTAGCGTGTCAACAACCTCTGTTACCTGGCTGTCTGCCTCCTTAGCGGCCCGCCATCTGTCCAGTTAGACCCCAGTAATCATCTCTAAATGTAGTTCCATGTTACAACACTCGGTATCTTTCAGTGATGAGCTTCTTGACCGAATAGGAGAAAACGGGCCCTGAGTGTGCGGTCCGCGGGGGTTGTGTCAGTGTTACGATTTTGCCTGTGGTGGAGGCTGAGGCTGTTTTTTCTTGCCTTTCCCTTGTTTGTATGGACCAGGCTCCATGCTACAAACAGGTATTACTTTGTAATCAGGATAAAAACAGTATGTGTTTGGTGTACTTTGTCAATTTGAAGATGTTCGTGGGAGTCATTAATGAAATTAGAGCCTACCCTTTTCTCGTGGCCTGGTCTCTCTTCTGGTTTTATGTATTTTGCCGCTGAGTTATTCGACGCATAACATTTTGTAATTTGTCCTTGTTTTTTAATGTTTATTTATTTTTAAGAGTGAGAGACCGCATGCGAATGGGGGAGGAGCAGAGAGAGAGAGAGAGGGAGACACAGAATCCAAAGCAGGTTCCAGGCTCCCAGCTATCAGCACAGAGTCTGATGCGGGGCTTGAACTCACTGATGGGGAGCCGAAGTTGGACGCTTGACTGACTGAGCCCCCCAGACGCCCCTATTATACTTTCAAATGTAGCTAGTGGCTGCCTTTTCTACCTACTGTGAATTAAAAATGCCTCTGGGGAGAGTGAACACGTGATCTAAGAATTCCTAGAGAGCTCTCACTGCTGACTGTCACTTTGTATATTGCCACTTACACTGCTGTCTGCTTCCTGCCTGGCCTGGTGGGCTGCAGTTAGGGTAGGAGTCCTTGGCCTCCTCTGGCACGTTCTTTGTGCAGAGTGTGCAGGGGGCCCGTGGAGGACTTGCACACCCCCGGTATCTTGCTAGGCAGGCTGAGTTGCACCTTGGCCGAAGTGGCAGCGATTTTCTCTGGTAATCCATGCACGTGATCATATTGTCCTCTAGCCTCCACTCTGCACCTTAAAAGTTCACCTTAATCTGTAAGTAAGTAATTTACTCTTGCTTGGCTGTTTGTAAGGTTTTCTTTTTTTTTTTTTTTAGAATTCTGCAGTTTTCTCCAGATGTGTCTGGGTGTGTCTTCTTTTCAATAATCTTGAGATTTGCTGAGTGCTTTCTGTCTGTAGACATGATCCCTTTGGATGGGGGAAGTTTGCCTTTTACTGGCTCTCATCTCGCACCTGGTTTTCTTCCTGCTACCGCATGTTGGACTCTTGGATCACTAGCTCTTAGCTGCCTTTCTTCCTTTAGGCCCCCAGTTAAAGGACAGCCCTCCTCCGGCCTCTGGGATGGGGGCCCCCTTGGGTCCCAGCCCCCTTGAGAGTGTTGAGGATGTCGGGAGTTTTATTCCTCAGATCCCCTCCAACTCCGGCTTTGTATTTTGGGACGTTTGCATGGGAAGAATCGGTCTTCAGGTTTTCTTTTTAGATAGTCTGGTAGTGTAGCGTGCTAGGGGGTAATTATCTAATTTAAAATCTGTCCATTAGCTTTAGGAACTAAAGCTTTAAAGTAGGATCCTCTTCATTCTGGTTAGAAAAGCATTATGTACTTGTTTATAAAAATTCAAATACTTCAGAGATGTGTGAAGTGACAGCCTTATGGTACCCCACATGATAATACAGTAAGGACACATCGTTAGCCTTCCAGATACTAATGTGTGTGCTGGCACCAGCAAGCATCCCCCGCCCCCCTGCCCTGTGACTGTGGGCAGCCTCTGCTGGGCAAGTAGGCAAGCTGGTTTTCGTTGTTTTGTGTCCTTGTTGTGGGGTGGGCCAGAGAGGGTGTGTGTGTCCTGCCTTGTGCTCCCGGCCCGTTGGCGGCCCTGCTCTGGGAGAGTGTCTCGTGTAGAGAGTTCTCAGTCTTTTTCCTAGGTTCCCTTTGCTGCTCGGGATTGACGTAAAGGTTACACTAGTCCGATGACAAGTTCAAGAATTTTCCTCTCTAGGGGCACCTAGGTGGCTCAGTAGGTTAAGCGTCCAACTCTTGATTTTGGCTCAGGTCATGATCTCGTGTTATGGGGTCGAGCCCCGCATCAGGCTCCTTGCTGAGTGTGGAGCCTGCTTTAGTTCCTCTCCTTCCTTCCACCCCTCTGCCCCCTCGCCCTTATGTGAATGGGTTCTCTCTCCCCTCTTCCCCCCCTCCCCCCCCCAAAAAGAATTTTCCTTTCTGTGTTTGATGCAACCTTAAAAACAGTTACAGGCATTCTGGAATGGTAGGGCAGAAGCAGGAGGAAGCTGTGTGAGTCTCGGTGCCTGATTGTGTTGTGCTCCCCTGCCCCTGGGGGTCTCCTGGCAGACCCTTCAGTGAGCTCATATGGCCGCCTCCATCTTCCGTGTGGGCACCGTGCTGCAGAGAGTGGCGGTCCTGATGTGGCACAAAGGTTTTATGTGACACAGTGACTTGTCTGGTCGTGAGCCATGTTTGCTGAAGTTCACTGAACATTTTCTGAGCACCTGTGAGGTGTTGGGCCTTGGGCCGTGTGATTCATGTCTTTGTAACCCTCTGATAAACCTGCTGTATTGCCTCCTTCCCAGAAGTTTCTGACTGTAAGTATCTTCCTTTTTAGGTACACGGGAGCCCCCTACTTCGCAGCAATTTCCGCTCTCAAAGTGGTAGGTCTGTTTACAGCTTCTCTGTCTAGTGAAGAGCTTGTCTTTGTCTTTTAAAGTTTATTTTTGAAAGGAAGAGGAGGAGATAGCGTTGGGGGCGGGGGACGGTGCAGAGAGAGGGGGAGAGAGAATCCCAAGCAGGCTCTGCACTGTCAGCACAGAGCCTGATTCAGGGCTTGATCCCTTGAACTGTGAGATTATGACCTGAGCCAAAACCAAGAGTCAGACACTTAACCGACTGAACCCCCAGATGCCCCGAAAAGCACCTTGAAATCTATCCTGACCTTGTGCTGTGACCAAAGAACTGGGAGTTTTTAACTGAAGTTTCATTAGGACTGTACTTCAGTGCAATCCTGGGACACCGCCTCTGTCCTGCCTTAAGCAGTTGGCGTCTTTACACCTCGCGATTTCCTAGGCCTTTGATCAAGTCCTAATAGCTCCGTCGTCGGCACAGTATGAGTGAAATGTGCCCCCCGCGGCCCTTAGGGTGATACAGCTGAATTGGTCTGGGTTGACCTGCCACTTGGCGGGGAGGGGGCGCTGCAAAAGGCTTTCTCTGAAGACCTTTCCTTAGGGTCTGTCCTGCTCTGAGCCACCTCGCCCTAGTGTGGGGCCGCGGCGAGGGGCTTGTACGGACACCCCTTCGGTGCCTGCCGGGTGGGCCGTGCTTTGAGTCCGCCCTTGTGCTCGTTTCTTAGGGTGCAGATCTATCGCACGTGTTCTGCACGCGGGAGGCTGCACCCGTGATCAAGTCATACAGCCCGGAGCTGATCGTTCACCCCGTTCTGTGAGTGGGGCCGCGCGGGTGGTTCGCAGCTCGTCAGGGGCTGCAGGTGCCTCTGCCCGGTGGCTGCTGTGCTGGGAGGTGACGGGAGGTGCCCTCAGGAGAGGGGACAAGGCCGTAAGGTCAGAAGCCCAGCAGCCATGTGTGTGCAGCGTGGGATGAGATTCAGGCCACCAGGGCCCTGTGCGCCGTGGCTGTCAGAAAGGGCTGAGGCCTCCGGGGAGAGGTTGGGGCCTTGCCTGTGGCCATGCCCCCACAGCAGTAATGAGCCCGTCGGACCGTAGTGGGGCCGTTTCCTCATTCAGCAAATGCTTCCCCTTCCAGTCTCTGCCCTGCTTCCAGAGGGACAGCATAGGACCAAGCAGACAAAACACCTGCTTCTGTGTAGCTTCCTTTCTGGGACAACCCTGTGCCCTAGAGCTTTCTGCAGTGATGAAAACGTTCTCCTTGCTGCTGACCACACGTGGCTACCCAGCACTTAAAATGTGGCCAGTGGGACTCAGAAGCTGGGCTTTTATTTTAATTAAACTTAAGTAGCCACATGGGGCTGATGTCTGTCCTACTGGGCAGCAAAGTCCTAGAGTCAGACAAGTAGGACAAGTGTGTCAGAGGGTGGTAAAGACCACGTGGAGAGCCAGGGCAGGGGATGGAACACCACATGTCACATGGGGTGCACGCACGTGGCATGTGTGTGCTTTTCCGTGGGGTGATCATGAGCGGGGGCCCAGAGGGTGCGTTCAGGTAGGGCCCTGCAGACACGGGGAAGGGTTGATACAACAGCTCAGGCTGCGGGGTGTTGGGGAGCAATAGGAGCTCCAGGTAGGGCAGGTGACCAGAGAGGTTCAGGGTCAAGCTTAGCAGGTTGTGGGGGTCATCACGAGGGTCTGGCTTTCATGTAAGTGCAGGGGGGCCGCTGGAGCCCCTGAGCAGGGCAACAGCCACATCCAGTGGATATTGTAACAGGCTCGTCTGGCTGCTGTGTTGACAGCTCTTGGGGCCCAGGGTGGAAGCAGGGGTTGCATGGGGGTGTCATAGGTGACAGTGAATGATGGGTACGAGTAGGAGAAGGGGGTAGATTCATGGCACGTCTGAAAGTACAGCCCAGGGGCTGCTGACAGGTGGGATGCGGGGTAGAAGGAAAAGGGTTGTGAAGGCCGCCCTGGCTTTGGTCCAAGCTGGTTGTCCGTTAACAAGGTGGGGGCATGGGGGAGCAGGTTTGGGTGAGCCTGACCGTCAGGGGCTGGCTTTTGGGTGTGTTTTCACTTGCCTGTCGGACATCTGAGCACATTGCCGTCAGGCACCGGATGAGACGGAGGTGGTCAGGGAAAGGGTAAATCAGGGGTTCACGTGTGGGAGAGGTTTAAAGCCAGGAGACAGGATGAGGCCACCAGGAGTGCGTGTCAGCAGGTTCGGCCCAGCATGTGGACATCTGGGAGCAGAGGGGGGGGCGGGGTGTTCTGGACAACCGCACCCTCTTGGAAGTACCTGCGTCCCTGCAGTCAGTCAGTCACACAAAGACTAAGCACGGCTGCTTGGGGCTCACAGTGGGGTTGTTCTGGGCAAGGCTTTACATGGTGGGTTGCAAGAGTCTTAAGAGCGAGATGATGGGTGGGAAGGAGTGACACAAGTGCCTCCAGCTGTCAGGTCTTGTGCTAAGTGAAGGCGTTCTTCCGTTGTACAGGGTCCCCCGGGTGCCTCCTGTGAGTGATGGAGACAGACGGGTTCCTTCCAGAGGGCAGAGATGGTTATGAAGGAGCCACGTGTCTTGTCTGGCTTATGGTAGATGTTGAGAGCTAGGTTTCCGCAGCTGGGTGTTCTGGGGAGAACCCGTGTGCGGAGGAGGCCAGGGAGGCTGATGGCTGGATGCCGGGTGCGGTCCCGGCACAGAGAAGGAACTCGGAATAAGAACGGGGGAATCCAGAAGAACTTGTGGTCTCCCTAAAGGGTAAGCCAGCACGTGCAGACTGTAAGTGCTCTGCCCTTCTTTTCCTTGCGCAGCGACAGCCCCAGTGCCGTGCGGGACGTGGAGACATGGTTGCCCCGACTGCACGCCCTGGTGGTAGGACCCGGCCTGGGCAGAGACAACGTTCTTCTCGAAAACGTTAAGGTAACGTAGAGAATTACCGAACTTCCCTCTTCTCATGGACCCGACTGAGCTCGGAAGTCAGAAGACGAGCACTTTGATGGAGTGTCTGTTCAGTGTTCCGGTGCCTCTTGATGGAGTCATGGAGATGGTTTGGGGTAGGGAGGAGGAACTAGGCAGAGAGAGAGTAGCAAACCTTTAGGTTTTAACAACCAACCGGGATGGGATGCGTCTCTTGCTCTTGGGGTGTCAGCTTTTCACCCTGCTGCTGGGATCGCTCACGTGCGGGTGTCCCACTCTGCTCTGGAACAAGAGGCGTGGGGACAGACGCCTGCCATGGGAGGACAGCCACTGACTTGTCCTCCAGAGAGCCAAAAGAGCTAACGCTTGGACATTTGGGGCAGGTAATCTGAGAGCCAGTCCTGCACAGTCGAACAGTAGTTCCAGGTGACACCCTATAAACGAGGGGCATTGGGGCGCTCCTGCTTCAGAGCCACCTGCACCAGCACGGGGTCATGCTGCCTGCCAGGTGGCATCATCCAGCCCTGGAGCCTTGACCTCTTGCTGAAAAGTTGGAGCAATCGTAGCTGAGGAGTGCCAGGCCCCTTGGGTCACGTGAGGCGAGAGGGAGACGGGAGGGGCGTCCCCGTGCGTACACAGTGGGTCTGCAGTGTGCTCTTGTCCTGAGATGGTGGCTGTCCACGCAGCGTGGGTGGGACAGGGCCTGGGACAGCCTCTCTGCCACATGGTTTGTCTTCAGGAAGAGAGGCAAGTGAGGGTTCCTGCCGGAACAGTGTCAGAATGTTTGGTGCCCCCGTGACCCTCAGGATGATGGGATTCTTGACCTTTTGTGACCTACCGGTTCACCGCTGGCCCCGTGACAGAGTGGAGCTCACAACAGTCTCTCTGGCCTCTTTCTTCTTTCATGCTCCTTGACCCTGATTATCGAATTATGGCGAGGTTTCTTGCTCACGTGCTGTGGAGACGTAGAGATGCTATTGGTGTGGATGGATTCAACGTAACCTCAAAATTCTGGCTGCTGCTTTTAAGAGCTGTGGTCTGAGTGTGTGTGTCCCTCCAGTCTCACGTGTTGGAATCCTGACCGCCCCCCCCCCCCCCCCCCAAGGTGAGGTGTCAGGCGGCGTGGTCTGTGGCTCTGCCTGTTCTGGGCCTTTCCTAGCAGTTCAGTCTTAACACTACATGGCATTTGTGACCAGCTGTGTTCACCCAGCATTTCAGGGTTCGTCTGTGTGCGCTGTGGCCCAGGGCTCCACTCCTTTCATTGCTGTTTGACGTTCCCTTGTGGATGGACCACACTTTGTTTATCTGTCCATCACTTGATGGACGATTGGGTGGCTTCCGCTTGGGTTGTTACGAGTAACACCACCGCGAATCTTTGTTACAGGTTTTGTGATCACTTTTGCTCACGTTTTGAGGAACTTGTGTTTGCTGCACAATTTTTGTTTTTGATTTTTGTTTTTTGCAGCACACTTTAAATTATTTTTTAATGTTTATTCATCTTTGAGGGACAGAGCGCAAGTGGGGGAGGGGCAGAGAGAGAGGGAGAGACAGACTCCAAAGCAGGCTCCAGGCTCCCAGCTGTCAGCACAGAGCCCGACTCGGGGCTGGAACCAACAGACCATGAGATCATGACCTGAGCCAGATCATGACCTGAGCCAAAGTCAGATGGACACTTAACCGACTGAGCCATTCAGGTGCCCCTTGCAGCACACATTTTTAATTCTGATCACGTCCTGCCTTTTAAGAGCTTAATTGTTTTTTAGCTGTGATATTTAGGTTTGTGGTCCATTTTGAGTTGATTTTGACGTATGGTGTAAGGAAGCAGTCCACCTGTGTTCTTTGGCAAGTAGATGTTCAGTTCCAGCTCCACTTGCCTCGAGTGAGCTGTCTGGGTGTCCTTGCTGGAAATCCGTGGGCATAAGGGTTTATTTCTGGGCTCTGGTTTCTGTTCATTGGTTTGTACGGCTGTCCATGTGCTGGTGCCACTCAGTCCTGATGACGGTGGCTATGCGATAAGCTTTGTGCGATCTCTCCAGCTTTGTTCATTTCAAGAGTATTCTGGCTGTTCCGGGTCCCGTGCACTTTTCCAGGAGTTTTGGGATCAGCGTGTCAGTTTGCCAAAGAGGCAGATGGGATTCCGACAGGGATTGTGTTGAATCTGTAGGTCAGCTTTGGGGGGGGGGGGGATTGCTGCTGTGAAGTCTTCCAGTTCATATGCTGGTTTTGAACCAGAGTTTTCCAGATCTAGAATGGAGGCTCTTGACTAGCCTCATTCTTTTTATCTGTAGTTTATGCTTGTTCCATGCTAAGTCCTGGACACTTTCTCCTGACAGGGTATGTGTATATTCCTCATGATTCTTAATAGCTACATCACCACATGCCATATTTAACTAGTTCATTTGGGCTGTTTCTGGCTTTTTCCTGTTACAGTGCTGATGTCTTGAACATTTGTGCATGAGTGTGCGTCCATTTCTTTTGGGCGTCTTCTTCAGGATAACCATCTGCAAGTTGTGCGTACGGCTGTTCCCTCTGCTGGAGCGCTGCCTGGCCAGGACTCTGCTCTGGGGGCCATCATCCCTTCTCCCCTCAGCCCCTTCCCCAGGGAGTACTCCCGGTTTACTTGTTTTAAATTTTTAAAGAGAGCGAGCGAGCAAGCACGAGTCGGGGTGGGGGGCAGGAGGGAGAGGATCTTAAGCCCTGATGCAGGGCTCAAGCCCACAACCCTGGGATCACGACCTGAGCGGAAATCAGGAGTGGGACCCTCAACCCATTGACCCCTGGGCGCCCCCTGCTGGTTTGTTTGCAGCTGCGTCTTTCTGCTGGACACGCGGGGCTGCTGCGCAGCCTCCTCTGACCTGTGGGGGCGCTCGTTCACTCCTTTCCATCCACCCTGTAGGACCCTGTAGCGCTAACTAGATGTGCGTGGAGAGAGGTGTGGTCGTGTCATCAGCTGGTCTCCCTGGGTGCTGCTGTCCCCTCTGTCTGCTGTGTTCCGGGGCCTTGGCCGCCACTGTGGCTGCTGTCCTGGCAGTGGGGTCAGTGGGGACGGAGCCACGTGCACAGTGCACTTCGTACAAGTCCTCCGAGTGACGGAAGCAGTTGGTCCTTCAGTGGGCAACTGACATGTGGCTCCGTGCTTCAGGAGAGCCAAGTGACCTGTGACGTTACACGACTCAGATCCCCCGCTGTGTTGCCTGAGGTTTCTCGGCGTTTGAATGTGGACTTCACTGTTCTCTGTGAGAAATGTGATAGGAAAGCACAGAGGCGGAGGCATCCTCATTGTGGCCAGGCGCTGCAGCCTGCACCCAGAGATCCGGGAAAGTGGAATTAGTCAAGCTGAATCTGTTCTAACGGGAGAGCCAGACTCCAAGCAAGCAGGAGTGTTTTCGTTGTAAGGGAGGAAGTACGGCTCCACGAGCCTCCTGTGCCCCGACCCTCGTTTGAGGGGGCTTTTGGCCGCTCTCCCATCGCTCACACCCGTGTCAGCAAAGGACCACTGAGGCCGTGGGGCAGGGCAGCTCTGGTCTCATGGGCTCTTCGTTTCATTTTCAGAATAACTTTGTATGAAACGTATGTGGATTTACCTTTTAATGTCTTAAGTTATTTCTGCTTACCATGTATTTTGTTTTACTGTTTTCTTTTTTTAATGGTTGCATTTCAAGTATGTGCAGGTCCTCGGACCCTCCAAAATAATTTACTTGAAGGAAATAGTTTAAAGGTAAATGTGTGTTAGACCTAAGCAGTTGTCAGGCTCAGGGCTAGACTGTGTACTTAAAATGATTACTGCAGCTACCATTTGTGGACTGTCAGCTCCCTTGCTAAGAGCTGGGTAAATCTTTAGAAGCGGTATCTCTAGTCCTCATACAAACTTCAGAGTATTACTCAAGGTCTTATCCTTATTTTAGCGATCAGAAAACCCGGTCTCACAGAAGTAAAGTGACCTAAGTTCACTCAACTCTAAGTGGCAGAGCTGGGGCTTCGGGGACGGTCTTTGGACGCTGAGCCCGTGTACATCACAAGACGCTTTCCGGAGGTCCAGAGCGTGTGACCTGGCGATGTCCTAGCTGCTCAGTACATATTTTGGACCGTTTCGCTTGAAGCCTAAGTCAAACAGTTGCCTCACAGAGATCAACACATCTGTCTTACAAATCCCAAGTCAGGGCCATCATTAAGGCAGCTGTCCCCTGTCCTGGATTTATCCCCTGGTTCCTTTGCTTTTCCTCTTGGGCCCAGAAGACACTGGAGTTTACGCCGTTGAGGCACTAGACATCTGTACCTGCCTGCTCAGGTGGCCACCACAGACCACCATAGGCGGGGGCTGGGACAGCAGACATTGGTCCCCCCGCTCCCCCCGTCCTGGGAGACGTCTGACAGCAGAGTGTCAGCAGGTTTGCTTTTTCCCGAGGCCTGTCTCCTTGGCCTTCCTGCTGTGTCATCACACAGTTGTCTCCATGTTGTCCGTGTCCTTCCTCTTCTCCCGTTCCAAGGACACCAGCCGTCCTAGAGCAGGGCTCTTGTTTCATTGTTCTCTTAATGTTTTCTACTTTCAAGTGCATTTGCAGCACATGATCTTGTAAAATACTGGTTCATAGCAATAAGCTAGTGTATGTATGTTGATTGTGGATAGATAACTTAGCGTATGTGGATCCTGAGAAACTTAACAGAAACCCATGGGGGAGGGGAGAAAAAAAAAAAAGGAGGTTAGAGTGGGAGAGAGCCAAAGCATAAGAGACTCTTAAAAACTGAGAACAAACTGAGGGTTGATGGGGGGTGGGAGGGAGGGGAGGGTGGGTGATGGGTATTGAGGAGGGCACCTTTTGGGATGAGCACTGGATGTTGTATGGAAACCAGTTTGACAGTAAACTTCATATATTGGGGGGAAAAAAGATAATTTAGTAAAAAACTTCTGAAACTTGGAGTATAACCTTGTCAGAGGTGATTTACTGCTTATTATCATCACTGGTTTCATTTATCTTTTTAAAGTTTATTTCGAGATAGAGCAGGCACATGCGAGTGCATATGTGAGCAGGGGAGGGTAAGAGAGAGAGGGTCCCAAGCCGGCTCCCCCCTGTTAGCGCAGAGCCCAGTGTAGGGCTCAATCCCACCCTGGAATCCTGACCAGAGCTGAGGATATTAATGAAAGGCTGCCCAGGTGCCCCGTGGTCACTTATTTTAAAACACAAAATGTTAAGAAATTTGCATAAGAACTGATGATTTGGGAACCCCGGTGAGTGCTGATGGAAGAGTGGGAGACTCTGCTTTGGGGTCCACCCTGTGGGCTGGCCCTGACTTCCAGAGGGGCTCACTGTTGGGTCGGGGGGGGGGGGGGGTCTGTTCTGCTTGTTGCCCACATTTAATTTCTGCTTGTCAATGACCTGTTGTTGTAATTCATTGCGGAACTGCTTGCTTGGTGTTCTTTGAATTCCGCCGAGGGGTGAGGGCTTGTCGCTCAGTGTGGTTTCCTTTTCCTTGTAGGGCATCTTAGAAGCATCCAAGGCCAGGGATGTCCCCATCATCATCGATGCGGTGAGTGTGGCCTCTCCTCTGCTCCCCTTCTCACAGCCAGGCCCGAGGCTGTGCACTAAATACCTGTTCTTGTCTGCAGGACGGGCTGTGGCTCATTGCTCAGCACCCGGCCCTCATCCACGGCTACCGGAAGGCCGTTCTCACTCCCAACCACGGGGAATTCACCAGACTCTCTGACGCCGTGGTGAGTTTGCTGACCTCTCAGGAGACGGGGCGTGAGCCTGAGTCCCTCCTGAGATGGGGTGTGAGGTCCCCCCTCTCCACTCTAGAAGACGGGGTGGGGCGATGCTGTGATTCTGCCCCCACCTGTCCCTGCACACGGTCAGTGGGTAGATGCGTGTTCCCCCACATGCTAACAGTGCTGTTGGTTCCTGGCGGGGCATGTGATGATGGGGCGTCTTCTCGCTAGCGTGTCTCTTGGTGGATGAGAGGTGGGTGGGTGCTCTGTGGATCAGCCCATCCCTGCCCGCGTTGCCTGGCCCGTGGAATGTGGGTAATGACGGCATCACCTCGTAGGGCCTGTGAGGACGAAATGACACAACAGATGTAAACCCACGAGTTCTTCCATATTGAGCACCCCATGAATGTTAGCGCGTCATCATTCAGGCCTGTGTCACTTCTGTGAGCCTTGAAAGTTCCACCACGGGCAGTGTTCCTTGTCGACAGGAGGGCGGTATTTGTGCTGCTCGTGCCGCCGTTGGCGTCCGCCGACAGCCTTGTCTGTGATGTCCCGCCTCGCAGCTTAGGGACCTTGTGGACGGCAGTGATCATCGTGAAGCCGTACGGAGACTCAGCCAGGCCCTGGGGAACGTGACCGTGGTCCGGAAAGGGGAGCGGGACGTGATGTCTGACGGTGAACACGGTGGGTAGCTGTAGGCCTCACGCCTGTCAGCCCGGGTGGCCAATGCTGGGCCCTGGGCCCTGGAAGACCCGTCCCCGTGGCTCATGCGGTCCCTTGTGCCACACGTGTTCCACACAGAGGGACTTCCTGATGAGCTTAGTTTTATTCCTGTTTGGCAAAGGGGACTGAGCATGCAGGGCGTTCACCCTCCCTGACGCCAGGGGCGGTGGCGACGCGGTCCGGTCAGCAGGGGGTGCTCCGGGGTCCCTGGCCCGCTGCCTCCCACTCCTTCGGGGTCATAGACAAGTTTGACTATTCTACCGCATTCTGTTCTGTTGTGAAAACAGTGGGAGAGTGAGGAGGTGCTCGGAGCTGACCCCGGGGAAGGGGTTGCCAGGTGCTGGAGGGGCTGCGTCCCCCTCGTCCTTGCGCCGGGGCCTGTGGGCTGTTGAGTGGGCCGAGCAGGGGGAGGTTCTGGCGGCTGCAGCGCCTCCCTAGTGCCCTGAAAGCCGGTCCTCCGCTCACTTACCGTGATGGGGGGCAGGGATCACACCGGCTGTAACAGCGTGACCCAGGACTGTCACCTGCCGTAAGGGGAAGAAACCCTTGTGCACCGAGAGTGCTCACTCACGTGGCCGCGGTCAACAGACACAGCAAGTGTCCTCTGGGGGACCCTGACACCCTTGGGGCTTTTATTGCTGGAGAGAGCTCTAGAGTGTGACACATTCAGAGGCTGTAAATAACCCGTTTGCAAGATCTGTATTTTCAAAACAGCTGCTCGTGACACAGTGTGAACGAAACGGTCACAGCTGGGTCTGTGCCGGGGGCACTCGCGTGGCACACACCTCCCTGAAGGCGGTGCCGGTCCTTGGGTGGCCTGGGCTCTCGGAGCCCGTGAGCCTGGCCACCCCGTGTACCTGTGCTCTTCTCCGATGTGTTCTGGCAGCGCCCTACCAGTTGTACGAGTCTGCTCGCCACCTGCGCGGCTCAGGTGGTTCCAGACCCGTCTGGCTTTGCTCTCCTTAAAACACACCGCCTCATTAGGAGCACACGGGAAGGGCCGGAGCTGATCCAGATCACGCCCCGGGCACAGGCCAGCTCGCTCTGACGGCCCTGTCCCTCCTGCCCCGCAGTGCTCGAGTGTGCCCACGAAGGCAGCAGCCGCAGGTGTGGCGGCCAGGGAGACCTGCTGTCGGGCGCCCTGGGTGTCCTGGTGCACTGGGCGCTACACGCCGGCCCCGAGAAGACAAACGGGTATGTGATGTCTTCTTCCCTTGTCCTTCCGGTTCCCAGCCGTGTGAGCCACTTCGTTTGCTCATACATATAGCCGCTTGGAACATTGCAGGGGAAAGCTCGGGATCACGTGGAGGCGACCCCAGGGCAGGAGGGTCCCAGGACGGTCACCCGCACAGCTCCTGCTCCGTGCGAGGTTGGGGCCCTGCCCTGTTGCTCGGCGCCCATGGCTCCGAGGTGTCAGGAGTTTTTAAAGCCCCCAGTTAATTCTAACATGCGGCCATGCTCAGGACCCTGTTCCAGGGGGTACAAGGTGTACCCCCTCGTACGGCAGAAGCGTGGGACCAACAAGCGGGGCCAAGGGGAGCTGGCTGTGCCCGCTGTCCCGAGAGAGTAGTTTCCTCTGAGTGGCAGGACTGGGAGATGCAGGCTTGGTTCACATTCCCGGTCGGAACTGTGAGCTCAGGCAGTTCCCGTCCTTCACACGCATCACGTGACACTGGTGGCCACATGGGCCGGGGCGGGATGTCCCGGGTCTGGAGGCCCCCTCGACACCCGTGAAGCTATATGGGACCTGCAGGGTGGCGGCACTGCTGGTGGGCACGGACCGCGCGGGTGCCGCACGGGGGTCTGGTGTCAGACGGGGGCGAGGACCCGTGTTCTCAGATCTTCAGTCATCCTTGCACCCTGGCACCGAGGGCGCTCTAGGCCGTGCTTTGTGGGGGGAAGCTGCAGTGTGTCCTCCAGGCAGGTGGGTATTGTGTCCGGGCGTATCCGTGTCCCTGGTCATAAAGCCGCCTTCTGCCTCAGGGGCCCGGCAGGCTTGAACCTGTTTGGGGTGTCAGGGGGACGTGGGAGGGAAAGTGGAGCCTGTCTGACGGTCCTCCCTCCAGGTCCAGCCCTCTGCTCCTGGCCGCCCTGGGCGCATGCTCTCTCACACGCCAGTGCGGCCACCAGGCTTTCCAGAAGCACGGCCGCTCCACCACCACCACCGACATGATCGCGGAGGTCGGGCCCGCGTTCCGCAGACTCTTTGAAACCTGAGCCGAGGCAACGGGAAGCAGGCCGTGCCACGGATGGGGACGCTGCATTTGTCACGGGTCCCCGTCCTTGGGGTACAAGAGCAGCATGATCCACAGGTTGGTTTTGGCCTTAACACGTAGCTATAGGTGTTAAAGGGACTTGAACAGGATTTCTGAACTTTCCTGGCTGTTCAGCAGTGATGGAGAGAAAGACGTCCACGGTCCCGGCCGCTGAGCTGGCGCTGTGGACTCGGCCTGCTTCCTGTTTCTGTGAGGAGCTCCCCGTGCTACATGCCCCCCCACGGGGATCCCCTGGGTCCTGTCCAAATACCTGCACGATGATGAGCTGTGCTTTTTAAAATTGAGGCCCCCCGGGTGGCAGCGTGGCCTTCGTTTTCTCGTTCACGTTTGCTTTTTAAACACTGAGTACATTGAAACCCGGCAGAAATAAGCATTGGTGGCTTGGGCTAATGGGAGCATTTCAGAACAATCAGTGATTGGTTTTTGGAGGAAACGACACTGAGCCTTGAGCGTGTGGGTGGGGCTCCAACGTGGCCCATCGGGGCAAGGGGACTGAACACGGTCAGACAGCAGGGCCCTGCTGGTTGGAGGTGGTGTGTCCTCAGGAGCAGATTCTGGTCAAGAAGTTGAGGTCTGTGTGATGCCTGGGCAGTCGCTCGTGACCCATGTGGTTCCTTCAAACGTCATTTTGCCCTGATGGTTAGGGTGATACTGTGACCCCTGACCTCAAATGGATCCTTCCTTTAAAGCCACATTTCTTAAAAACCTGTCTCTCCCTCCCCACCCCCCTTGTTTCAGGTGTAACTTTAAAAACTTCACTGTTTTTCATTTTGGGGAATTATATCTAAATTCTGGTGACTATTAAAAGGCAAATCTGGTTTATTTCAACGCATGGTTTTGTATTCCTTTTTTAGCAGACGCCTTTCCTAGGTGAGGACACAGACAGCAGGGAGATGAAAATGTAAAAGCCTGTCGCCAACGTTGTTAAAATGCACTCGGCCTTTCCTTCTGAAAATAAACTGTAGTAGTCACAGCAACGGTTTTTATGGGTTTGCTCTAAGTACAAACCCTCTTGCTCAAAATTCCTGTAGCTAGGGGCAAGTGGCTGTTATGAAAATTAACTGATTTCTTGTGCTTTTACAAACCCATCTGAACTTACTAGCTCCAGCTAGGGACGTGCTTTTCCCCGAGAGCAGGCTAGCAACACAGAG
This sequence comes from Herpailurus yagouaroundi, assembly GCF_014898765.1. Taxonomy (NCBI): domain Eukaryota; kingdom Metazoa; phylum Chordata; class Mammalia; order Carnivora; family Felidae; genus Herpailurus; species Herpailurus yagouaroundi. The sequence goes on along the minus strand of NW_024412405.1, from coordinate 2,627,419 downwards.
CACATTTGGGGGGGCTGAGGTCGGCCTGCGGCCATCAGGGGACAGTGTGACCCCCAGGTACTGAAGGGACTCTGGTATCCTTTTAAGAGGCGTACCTGCCTGGGGTATATTTGCATGAGCTGGGTCATTGTAGGCAAGTCTAGTTATGAATGGGTAAAAGGGGGCATTGGTGCCTTTTGGGATCCTGGAGGCCAGGGATGAAGTGAAGGTGGCCATGTGCTCACCCACAGGCCCAGGAAATGCCAGCTCGGCAGTATGGGACAGCGGGTGGGAAGAGACGGACTGAAAGCAGGGAGACCACACACTCAGCCATGCCATGAGCCATGTGGCCATGTCCCGCCCTGCAGTCTGTTCTCTCCTACCTGTGACTTGCTCTCACCCTGGCATCCGGGCTCTTCCAGAATCGGCCCCTGGAGCACTGCCCAATTATGTCTGCTCAGAGGCCACAAAGGATGGCACACGAGAACCATGGTTGAAAAGGTTACATGCGGCGTGAAGAGACCACAGTCAGAGTGAATGCAGCAGTGACTGCGGGAGTGGTTATGTGGTTTCCTATGATTAACACGTTACTTGTGTAGCCAGAAGGGAATGTAGGGACGGGTCCTCACCCCTAGTTCAGCACTGCCCAGGGCTCAAGGTGCAGGCCACTCCGTCCTGACTCCTGTGAGACCTGCGTCCTGATGTCGGGGCTCCAGGGTTCGTGGGGTCCTGCCATGGTGTCACCCGCGGGCACAGGGCCAGCATCAAGGACCAGTGCTGCCGAGGAGGTTTGAGAACTGCCCCTGTCCATCGGCATCATGAAGAATGCACATTTCAGGCATACGGTGTCACTGATTTACTTCCATGTTCACTGAACAGCTACAATAGGAAACTTTAATGTAAAGCTTTTACAGAACTGTGTCGGGAGCCCTCAGCTCCCTGGTCTGTGGTCTTGACCCAGCAGCTCCCACGTGGACGTGCTGCTCCTGTCCTGCAGAGGAAGAAGGTTCTGGCTGAGCGGACTCCCTCAGCTCATGGCGTGAGGGGGCGACACAGGGCTCACTGCCACCCCACTGCTTCCACAGGCCTGGGCCACCTGGGCCTGCTCCTGCATCCGTCCCCAGCCGCAGCATCCCCTCCCCAGTACATATTCCCATGGGTCCCTTGTGTCACTGGGGTGGGGGGGGGGAGGGGTGGTCCTCTGCTCAGGAGCGCCATCAGCCCAGCGGGCTCTGGCCTGGACCACTCCGCGTCTGCGTGCCCCCGCCTGGTTTACAGAGGCCCTCGGGGTGACGGTGCCCCCGGCTTTGATGGCTCACCTTAATGCTGATGCCGTGGGCGGTGAGGTCCTGGCGCAGAGCGTCACACGCCTCCAGCAGGGGCTGCCTGTCCAGCCGCTGCTGCCGCTGGGCCTCCCCGGTGGCCTTTCCACTGGCCAGCGCGAACTGCCGGACCTTGAGCCGGAACCGGACCAGCTCCTCCACCACGCTGTGGAGAGTGGCCTGGCTGTCGTCGCCTGGAACGAACTATACCCAGGGGAGTGGCGTGGTTAGTGAGGCCGGGAAGTGGCCGTGCCTGGGGTGGGGGGTGGGGGGCGCAGCACGTCCTCCCTGGTCTGGGCCCTTGGCCCCTCTTCACACTCCTGGCCTGCACGCCTGGGTCACCAGGCAGAGCTCCCCGTTGCCACCCACGTCCTTGGGAGGGAGGGGTCCCCGGGAGGCCAGGCGGCCGGGCCAGGAGCTGCGAGTGCATAGATGTGATTACCAAGAGTCGGAAAGTCCACACCATACTGACTAACGGAACCGAATCTGTTCCCTCTAACCAGTTACTCAAAACTGCATAAAACTCACACGTGGTTCGCACACTGGCCAACGCTCCCCGAGCCTGGGGGAGAAACTTCAGCGGGTCGCATGCATCTGAAGCTGCCAGAAGTTGTCTCCCCCCCGACACAGCTTCTTCCTCATGGGAGGGGATCCTAGCAGCTGTTCACATGTGTGAATTACACATTTCACAACTGTGGGGTCAAGCTTCTGGAACCTATACTATCCTCAGTTACTGCTTCTGCAGTAAAAGACGATTTTCCGACTACAAAAACGTGAGCCCCAAGTGGGAGCCGGTGTCAGCTGCCGAGGTGGGGAAGGTGAGGGAGCACTTTCTGATGAGGGCCGGGCCGGGCAGGCTGCTGCTTACTACTCAACAGCACAATCTGGGAAGAGAGATCCCGGCATGCGTGTGACGGTCACACCTGTCTGCAGCCCTGACCTTTCCCCTCCTTCCCTGGTCTCACAGTCCTGAAGCCATCAGGCAGGACAGCGTGGGGAGGGTGCCGTGGAGGTGGGGCCCTGGAGGGGGTGTGTGCAGAAGGCTGCCTGAGGAGGAGGCTGGGGGGGGCGGGGGAGGGGGGCAGGAGACACCAAGGGGCTCGGCCGGCAGCTTACTCTCGGAAGGCTCAGGAAAAATGTCCTCTGTGCAACTACCTGCGTTTTGAGTCTTACAAAGTCAACACCACACAGGAGCACGCGTGCAGAAGTGACAGCAGGCAGTCTGCAGCCAATGGGCTGCTGGTTCTGCGTGGGCTCCCGGCAGCTTCCGGAAGGAAGATACTAGCTCTAAGCCTCTTTTCTTTTTAAAGAACGTGTTTTAAACACGTAAATAAATTCAACACAATTATCCACTGAAATGAACGTTTTAAAAGGGGAAAAGCCAGTGGTTCCTGCACATAGTCCTGATCCTACAAGTGAGGCCTGAAAAGAGAAAGGTGTACCTGTCTGTCCGTCAGAGAGATCCCGACGGTCTCGAAGAAGTGTTCAATGTAGGACACGATGGAGCCGAACACGGCAGGACTCCTGGGACCACTGGGCTCCTGGGGCAGATCACCCAAAAGGGGCGCTTTCAAAGCACAGGAAGTGACGTGGAACAGAGACCTGGAAGGTCCCCGCCGGTCCGGGCTTCAGGTCCTCGTGCCGGGAGGACATTCTAGACTCAGTCCTAGAGCTGCCCCTCACCAGCCCACCGCACGACGGGGAAGCCACGTCACCCCTGCACCTCAGTCTACCCGTCTGTAACACAGGGATCTGGTAGGTCTGAATGCTTGTGTCCCCCAAAGTTGGATGTTGAAACCTAACCCCCGGTGTGATGCTCTCAGCAGGTGGGTCCTTAAGGGGTCACTGGCTCATGGGGACAGAGCCTCACCAAGGGCATTACTGCCAAGGCCCAAAGATGGGCCGGGTGGGGTGGGCACAGTTGGGGTCCCAACACAGCTTCCCCCAATGTCCTAGTTCACATCCCATCAAACTCGGGTTCCCCCGAGTTCTGAGCAAACGGAGGGATCAGGAGGTACTTCCTGCATCAGCAAACACGTGATGCTGCCTGTCCGTGTGTGCAACCTCCCTGCTCTGGGAGGGCGGGTCCCATGCAGGACAGGGCAGCTCCCAGAAGTCAGGGGAGGCCTGGGGGCCACTCCAGGAGGCGGCAGGGTGGCATCCCTGCCTTCCCGCCGAGGGAAAGCGCCACGGCCGTGTGCTGGGGCTACCTTAGTGCGTGCCTGCAGCTGTCCGTTCCCGCGGTGGATGAGGTCCATGACCGCGTCCACCGCCGCAGGCGTGTCAAAGTCGTCTGCCAGCGCAGCCTTCACAGCCTCCCTGGTGTGGCGGAGCCTTGGAGAGACACGGGTGCTCCTCAGCGCCCCCGCCCTGCCCAGCACAGGGCCCCCCCCCCCTCCACTGCAGACGCCCCTCCTGAGAACGGGGTAAGACTAGCCCAGAATCGTCACGTTACCCCAGAATTCAGAGGGAGAAAGCCCCTAAAACCCAGGTTTGAACACCCCTGTGCGTGTGGGCAGCTCATAAGGGTTTAAGAACGCAGTGGTGGGAAAGGCAGCGTTCCCGCGAGGCCAGGCCACATTCAGCTCGCATTACACAGAAGTGGCCTGGGCAGGCTTGGAGGGAAGGACGGCACGAGGTCAACCCCCCTGCCCAGGAGCCTACAGGCAGGGCACCTGGCTGCATGGTGAGAGCCCCGCCTCCCTCGGAGGGCAGCCTCAGGTCCCGACGGGCCACCTCAGGGTCACGCAGTCCCAGCAGCCCACAGCAGCTTGTGCCCTGCCCCCACCCTGTGAGCCACACCTGTCTGTGGGCAGCTGGTCAGAGCGGCTGGGATCCAATGGCCCCTAGGGCCTGCCCCCACCTCCCCCAGGCTCTGAGTGCGTCCTGCTCCCCACACCTGGCTGCAGCCTCTCCACCTCCATCCCCCTGCTGTGACACCCCTGCCAGCCAGTGCAGTCTCCGTGACAGTCCACCTCCTTTCCCCCCCCCGCCCCAGCCATGGCAAGGACGTGCAGGTACCCCTTGGCCCTCCCCTCCCCTGCACGCCTGCTGCCTCACACACTGAAGCTTCATCTGCAACATGGCTCCCTGTTGTCCACCATTACCGGACATCCCCCCACTTCCTGCGAACTCCCCGATTTCCAAGCAGGTGGAGCCCCGGGGCCCTTTCCGGCATCGTAAGCAGCCCTGAACTGGGGCGGCAAAGCCCCTGGACACTCGCCCCTCTGGTGGGCCTGCGGCCCTGGATGGTGGGGCAGTGGCTGCTCTCCAGCTTGGCCTGAGTGACCAGGAAGCGAGGAACAGGCCACAATCAGGGCTCTCTGTCACAAAGGAGAACCCGGCCGAACGGCCTCCCTCCACCAGGCCCGGCAGTGAGGAGCGCCCAAGGCAAAGAGGGTGTCCACCTGTCCCTTGTACCCGCCATCTAGACGGCTGCCGAGTCTTGCTGATGGCGCCACACCCCCATCCCCTGCCTGTCCCAGTGCTCCAGGCTTTGCTGCTTTTCCTCCTAACCAGACAAGCATTTCCCCAGTTTCCTGGGTCTTTCCAGCTCCTTTCCATCTCTGATGTCAATCCCTGGTCTTGTGAACACATCTAACCACTTAACGAAGCAGCAGAACCAGGCGATTTCCACGTGGAGGGTCGGGGGTCCCCCCACGTCTCCTGCTTAATACTTACCTCGGCTGCCCTGTGACCACAGACACCCGCGTGCAACAGCAGGGGGCGGGGGACACGCACTCATGCAGACCCGCAGGTCGACTCCCGATCAGGTCTGAGCTCAGCCACCGAGACCACCCCCCTCCACTCGGCCTCGCACCCGCCAGCCCTACCGAACCACGGAGCGAGGCGCCTGGAACCTCTGTGCATCACTCCCCAGCACACCAGTGAGCGCCCCGTCTGGGCACAGGTGTCACCCACCCCTGCACAGCCGCCCCCTGAGGGCGTCCTCGTCCCTCCCCAGCAGGACCACCACTCGCCCGAGGCGCCTGCCGCATCAGCCCCCAGAAGCCTCTGCCCTCTCGGCAGCCCCACATCGAGCACCCAGGACCCTGGGGCGGATGGGGGGCGCCTACCTCTCCCACAGCAGGCCTTCCCCGACGGGGCCGCACACCAGCTGCCCCTTCATGTAGGCCCGGGCGTCCTCGATGAACGCGGCTGCCGCCAGGAGGAGGTGCTTGGCCTCCAGCATGGTGCCGTCACTATAGTCCACGGCTGCGGAGGGGACACGTGCGGTCACCTGGGGAGCCACTGCACTTCGCAGCCAGAAGTGAAGCAGCAGACGCGGATACCGCTGCCCCCCCTGTGCCCCCGGGACCGCGAGGGTCCGCCCCACCCCGGGCCTCCCCACCTTGGAAGACACGGAGAACCACCCCCAGTACGCCTGGCCGAAGGGTTCATTCCTGTGGACAGGAGATCCTGGGCCCCGAACCACTGCTTGGGGGATCAGTCGGCGGTGGGGACACGGGGCCTGTGTTTCAGGACAGGCCCTCAAACTCAGCGTTTTACAGTGAGAACGCACTCTCCACCTGGGAGGGGGTCACCGGGGGACCCCATCCAGACCCACACAGAGCAGAGCAGGGGCTGACTGGAGAACCCACGGCCTCCAAGACACGAGCTTCTAGAATCTTCTGGCCGAGCGCTGGGCTTGCACTCAGAACCCAAACCCACAGGCACGAGGGCAGCCACACTGACAAGGCTGTGCTTCCTCCTCAGCCTGAGTGTGGGTCCTTCGAGCCACCGGGTTTGGCCCCCAGCCGCGGCCTCACCTGACCTGTAGCTGCTTCGCATGCAGAAGAGCCGGAAGACGTCGGGGGAGAACGTCTTCAGGAAGTCCTGGCAGAGAAATCAGGGAGAACCCGGAAATTATAACGTGCGCTATGACCGTGTGAGCCGACCCCACTTACCAAGACGTCGGAGTTTTTATGGACAGCTTGGTTTTGTTTGCACCCTATTTGCACGTTTCCCACACGTTTCCCTTCAGACTGCGTCTGCGGGGAAGGCCCCCTGCTCTGCGCTGACGCAGGGGGTCCACACCGACATTGACCTTGGGAGCCCCTTGCCACGACACGGTCCCGAGAGGATGGGCACAGCTCCAGGCCCCATGATGGCAGGGGTCCCAGGAGCGGAAGCTGCCTGGGACATCAAAACAGGCCAGGACCAGGGTCAGACCGAGGGCAGAGACCAACTCACCCTCCCACAGGCTGTTCCCTGACGCAATGCAGCGAGGCGGGCACCCAGCTCGTGTTCTCAGAGGATACTCTGCCCCTGGTTAAACTGAGGAAAACTAACAACCTGTCATTTAAATTCTTTTTAATTTTTTTTTTTAATGTTCATTTAGTTTTGAGAGAGCGCCGGAGCAGGGGAGGGGCAGAGAGAGAGGGAGACACAGAATCAGAAGCAGGTTCCAGGCTCCCAGCTGTCAGCACAGAACCCAACGTGAGGCTCGAACTCATGAACTGTGAGCTCATGACCTGAGCCAAAGTCAGATGCTTAACTTACCGAACCACCCAGATGACCCAAGAACCTGTTGTAGAAGTTGTTAAAACAACCCCAAACCCTGTCTGTGGTGGCCGGTGAGAGGCACTCGGCGACCTCACAGGGCAGGGATGCAAAGACAGGCCACTGGGCACCGCTTGGCCTGCCTGGGACACTCATACCCAGCCCACGGGGGCCCACACCGATGACCAGCAGTGGCCCCGAGGACAGGCTGGCTCCAACGGGACCCTCTGACAACGTGGGGTTTGGGTCAAATGTCCCTGCATCATGGACTCTGCGTGAGCAAAAGGAGACTCTCTCAGCCCTTCTCCCGCTCCACATCTAGCGGTGGCTTCCGGCCTCCCCTTGGCCATAGGGACCCGCATGTCACAGCTGGGGGGGACGCGGTGGCCGGGACCCTGCACGAGGACCGGTGGGCAGCTCCCTAGAGGCAGTGGCAGAGCCTGTCCCCTGGGTTAACATGACCGCTGGCCTCCTGGGGCCCGCATGGCAATAACAGGACGCCCGGGGCTGACGCAGCCTTGTGGTGGCCGGGGATGGGGGGGTGGGGGGGTGGATGTAGCCCCTTATATGCTGAGTACTTGCTACACTGCCAATGGCAGAACCTACTGGAAGGCTCCCACGACTTCGTCACAAACTGCTAAGCTGCACTGCGTCACAACAGCGTCTGCCCCACCACGGTGACAAAGACATGAGGCACGGAGAGCTGACAAGCGGCCCACACGGCACCAGATCCCCGCTCTGCTGCGGGCTCCAAGCTGCGCCCGACTTAGGTCTTACTTCTGGGTCCCTTCCCCACTGCAGTCTGTGAGGCTGTGTGAGCGGGGCGGCTGAGGCACAGGCCCCTGGTGTCACAGCTCCCGTGTGTGGCCCTGGTGGACCCAAGTGCCCGTCTGGATCTGCGCCTGCAGAGCGGGGGCCGGGGGGGCGGGCTTCCCGCGCGGGGTCCCCTCAGCTTGGGGCCATTTCTTGAGAATTCCTTCCCAAGAGCACAGGCTCCACGGCTCTACAGCCGGGTGTGAGCTGCTTCCTTGCGAGCTGGCGTCAGGGGACCCGCGCCACCCCTCCCCCCTTCACTTCAGTTCCTTGTTGTTGCTACTGCTGCTTGTGTTCTCCTCCCAAGATGTTGCCAGATGTCGGGTGTGTGCGGTGGGAGTCGTGGGGAGTGGTCTGCAGCAGAGCAAAGCGGTGCATCTCCTGGGTCCCGATACGGCCGCACTCAGAATGCACCTGTTCTGCACACGTCTGTGTTTTCTGTGAACTGGGTACCTTTCCTTTCCTGCTGACTTTATGCTTGTATTTGTGCATTTAGTGAAAACATTTAAAGACTCTGTGGTAATACAGCCATTTTATGTCTGATGAAGCTCTCTGATGTCTCTAAACAAAGACAGCCTCCCTTCCATTTTCGTATATTTCTGGGTAGCTATGTTCTCTATTTCACTCCAAAAAGGGTTTTAAGATGTTAGGATGGTAGGATTTTATTTTTATTTTACTTTACTATTTATTTATATTAGAGAGACAGAGAACGTGAGCAGGGGAGGGAGCAGAGGAAGAGAGTCTTAAACGGGCTCCATGCTGAGCGGGGCTCAATCCCCCAGCCCTGGGATCATGACCTGAGCCAAAATCAAGAGTCAGACACTCCACCAACTGAGCCACCCAGGTGCCCCTACGATTTTATTTTAAAGGGGTTTTCCTCCCATTCAGAATTTTTACCCCCTTAGGGGGGTGGCGCCTGTAGAGTATAGTACTTTGAGTAGAAATCTGTAGTCTTTCTACAGCATTCAGTCTCTGGGGACTAATTCCTGGTAATAACAGAAAGAAAAGGCAACCGCATCCAACTACCAAGCAAGGGAAACCATCAACAAAACGGAAAGGCAGCCCACCGAATGGGAGAAAACATTTGCAAACCGTGTATCTGATAAAGAGGTGTGTATCCAAAATCTATGAAGAGCAAAAGGCAACCTGATTCAAAAATGGGCAAAAGACATGAATAGACACTTCTCCAGAGAAGACATCCAGATGGCCGACACCTGAAAAGATGCTCATCACTCATCATCGGGGAAATGCAAATCAAAACCACTATGAGACACTACCTCACACCTGTCAGAGTGGCTAAAATCAACAACACAAGAAACGATAGGTGTTGGTGAGGACGTGGAGAAGAAATAGGAACCCTCGTGCACCGTTGGTGGGAACACAGACTGGTGCAGCCACTGAAGACACTGAGAACCACCAAATAATACAATTTAAAGGGTGAATCCTGGGGTGGCTCAGTCAGTTGAGTGTCTGACTCTTGGTTTCAGCTCAGGGCATGATCTCATGGTTTGTGAGTTCAAGCCCCGTGTTGCGCTCCGTGCTGACAGTGCAGAGCCTGCTTGGGATGTTCTCTCTACCTCTCTGTCCTTCTTCCCCCGTGTGTGCTCTCTTTCTCTAAAATAAATAAAATGAAAAAAAATGTGAATCCTCTGATGTGTGAATTACATCTCAATAAAGCTGTTCTTAAAAACAAGAATTGCATGGGGCACCTGGGTGGCGCAGTCGGTTAAGCGTCCGACTTCAGCCAGGTCACGATCTCGCGGTCCGTGAGTTCGAGCCCCGCGTCGGGCTCTGGGCTGATGGCTCGGAGCCTGGAGCCTGTTTCCGATTCTGTGTCTCCCTCTCTCTCTGCCCCTCCCCCGTTCATGCTCTGTCTCTCTCTGTCCCAAAAATAAATAAACGTTGAAAAAAAAATTTTTTTAAAAAACAAAAAACAAAAAACAAGAATTGCAAGGAAACTTTAACTTCACTCAGTGGTTTTATCATTAATACGACTATTGGTATTAACATTTTAAATATGTCAATTTTAAGAGAAAGCATGAAGTTGATGTGCTGTTGTAAGGAAGGAAACAAGATTTTTCATAAAGAGGGAAAAGAGCTAAAACCAGAAAGTCCTATAGTATTGGACTGGATAGTTCACAATGAACTCCAGGGACCAACTACATGCACATGGGTTCATCTCCACCAGCTCTGTCCCCTGAAAAGGCCTGGAAACAATGTCACTCTTGTGGTAGACACACCGAGCATCCAGATCTTGGTTCGAGATTCCATCTTCCCGCAAAGGCAGCGAGCTCCTTGGGGGGAGTGGCAGCACTGCGGCAGGACGCAACGGGAAACGGGGCCCAAAGCCAGGATGCGCGGGGCATTTCCCCCGGAAGAAGGAGCCTCCTCCCCGCCCCTCCCCCCTGCCCAGGCCAGAGCTGGAATAATTTCAGCACAAAAAGAATGAAGACTGAATTGATAATACACAGAGCGAAAATAAAAGCTTAACTCCTAGTGGTACCAAAAAAAGAACAGACAAGCCCCCGTCTCTGAAAAGGACTGCCAGCCAGGGAGTGTGACGGGGGCAACAGCACAAGATAGCGTGCTTTGCAGGACCAGAGACACGCACGATGGGGTGAAGCCACCAGAGCATCAGAAAACCACAGACTGGAGGTGGTCCGGGAAGAGGACGCCCCATGCAGACCACCTCGCCGGTTCTCCATGTTCACGAAAGACAAATAAGAACCTCTCTGTCAGAGGGGCGCCTGGGGGGCTCAGTCAGTGAAGCATCCGACTTCGGCTCAGGTCATGATCTCACAGTCTGTGAGTCTGAGCCCCGCATTAGGCTCTGTGCTGACAGCTCGAATCCCGGAGCCTGCTTCGGATTCTGTGTCTCCCTCTCTCTCTGCCCCTCCCCTGCTCATGCTCTGTCTCTCTCGGTCTCAAAAATAAACAAAAACATTTTCTTAAAAATTTAAAAAATACTAAAAAAATAAAGAAAAAAGAATCTCCACTGGTGGCCATCCCTTACCCGAGCAGTCAAGCCCAGCGTCACCAGCAGGACAGCCTGACACTGTGGCCCTGGAGGGATGCTGCGTGAAGCCCACAGCACCACGGAGGAAGTTTCCCACCAGAAAGATTGAACCTGAACCGAATCAGGCCTGAGGCCTTGCTTCCAGTTACGAGGAAAGACAGGAAACCACAGATATGCAAAGGACATATGATACAGGACACCACAGACATGCAAAACGTGGGCCATTCACCAAAACTGGCCTCAACCCTTCAAAAAGGTCAACACCACAGGGAGAGGCTGTTGTCCATCAGAAGCCCAAACAACCCAGCCAACCAAACAACAGGAGGATATAATTGCGTGTAAGGAGGGAGGAGCCCCGGTCACCCGCTACGGTGACATGTGAACGCGGTGCCCAGTGAAACAGCCACAACGGGATGAACGCTGTCTGCGCTGGTGCGAGGTCCACGGAACACCCCCATCGTGGGAACAGAAAGCGGATGCGGAATGCCGGGGCCGGGCGGGGCGGGGAGATGCTCAATGGGGAGGGTGTCGGTTGCGCACGATGAAGCGGCAGAGCCGTCCAGCCCGACAGCGAGGGCAGTCAGCACGACCGCGCTGTACCCGCAAACCGGTTACGATGGGAACTCGGTGCCGTGCCTTCCTACCACGGAGCATTTCCCCTGAGAAGCCTGGAAAGACATGGCCCGCAAACGCAGCACGCGAAGCTTCACCGGGTCTTGGTTTTAAAAACACCAGGCTCTAAGGGACACTGGGACACGTGGAAAAGTCAGAACGCAGACTGGGGAACTGGTATTGAGAAGCCACTGCTGACGTGTCACTCTTGTCCTCGGGAGTGCGGGCGGGATGGGGAAGGGTCGTGACGTCTGCGGTGTTGAAAGGTTCAACGACAGTGGTGATGAGACACACGTACACCATGCATACGTGCACACACGCCCACCACTCCCTTAGGTGCAGGAAAAGTGATAACTCTTGAACCTGTGTGGTGAGCGTGTAAGTGTGTAACTTTTCTGCAGGAAAACGTGTCTAAGAATGAACACTCCTGCTAAAGAGGAGTCGATAAAGACGCTTTTATGAGGAGCACCCCTGCTCTGGCTTCCAGCCCGCCCCGTCCACAGGGGGGTGCGTTCTGAGGCCCCGTGGACGCCTGGACACGTGATAGCACCGAGCCCCATGTTTACTGGTCTTCCCTATACAAACATGCCTGTGACAACGTTTCCTTGTAACTGAGGCACAGCACGAGATCAACTACAGGACGGCTGTGGCAACATACTGTGATGTAAGTGCCTGTGGCCTCTGTCTCTGTTGACATAACTTCTGGCCCTGTTCTCACCCCTCTTGTGAGAAAATAAGCGTCCCCTGGGAGGGCAGTGGCGCGTGAGGCTGTCACTGCCTCTGGACACCGGTGAGTGAGACCGCAGATACGGGGCCGGCTGTATGTAACGTAACTCTGGTGGGGACAGCTCTCCAGGCCGGGTACTCAGGGGACAAAGGTCTGGTAACTGTCCTTGTCACTTCAGTATTTGCCATTACAACCGTGTTTGGCTTCACGGCCCCAAAGACGAAGACTGAAGTGTTTGGAGCGCTCCCGTTGGCTCACTTGCTTTCCACTCGTGTGGACGCCCCCTCCCGCCCCTCATCCCCACGGCGCGGTGATGCTTTTCTCAACAGGTGGCTTTCAAAGCCGGCAGGCAGAAGCCCCAAAGCCACAGGCCGGCAGGCTGGTGGTGGGACACAAAAAGGGGTAGGTGTGACTCAGGGTTGAGTGCGGGAAGGGGCTCAGGCAAGAAGGTGGCGTGAGTCCCAGCACGCAGGAGGAGCTAGGCAGCATCCATGGGGAGGCCGCCCGGAGAGGGCAGGGGGACGCGGAGGGCTCCGCCCCGAGAGAGCACCGGGTGTCAGAGTAGGGCTGCCTCCACCCCCAGACCGCACGTTAAGCTTGGAGGTAGGAGAAGCCTGTCGGGGCCACGGGACAAGGGCCTGGAGCACGGGGGTCAGAGACCTGGGGTCGCCCTTCCAGACAGGCCAGCGGTGCAGGGTTACCTTAACAGTGATGTAGTTTTTCAGCGATTTGGACATTTTTTCTTCTTTGCCTTTCACGTGCAAATGCCCTGAAACAAAAAACGGTGATTTGTGCCGAGTCTGGTGGGAGGAGGAGGAGGAGAGGGCTGGTTCTGTCGGAGCACCGGGCACCACTTCCCGCAACACTGCGCTGCATCCCCAGCAGGCACACGCCCGCATCTGTGTGGCTAGTGTGCCCCCCAGACCCTCGCCTATGCTCCACCCCCCTCCCCAGACCCTCGCCCATGCTCGGCCCCCCAGGAAAAGGGAACCCACAGCCACGCCTGCTCGAGGTCGTCAGGTCTGCCCCGCCCTGTCCCGCAGACCCCTCACCCCAGGAAAGGACAGAGCCCGGGGCTCTGCAGACCCTGCGCCTGGCAATACGTGCCGGTTTTCGGAGGTTCCAAAGCGCGGGTCTCTGCGAATGATCCGATTGTGTGCTGCGGTCTGCTGGCACAGGCCTCTCAAGGGCCTGGGAGAGTGTGTGAGTGAGTGTGAGTGTGTGAGTGTGTGTGAGTGTGTGTGTGTGGGTGAGTGTGTGTGATGGGAGACAAGAGCCCACGTCAGGAGCTTCTCAGTCCCTGCTTTCACACGGTTTCCTTCCGGGGCGGGGGGGAGTGGGGCCTGGGGGGTGGGGGGCCTCGCCTCTCCCACAGAAGATGCTTCTGCCTTCTCTGACAGGAGCCCGAGCACAAGGAAGCCCCAAGGCCAGTTTTTCTGAGAGCTGGTTAAAAAGTGTAGCTTCCAAACAACTATGACCTCAAACACATAGCACATATATACCAAACACAATTAAAACTCTCTTCGGGGCACCTGGCTGACTCAGCTGGAAGGGCATGTGACTTGCTCTCAGAGTGGCAAATTCGGGCCCCTTGTCAGATGTAGAGATTATAACTAAACTTAAACGCTTTTTTATTAGTTTTTTTAACTAATTTTTTTTTCAAGTTTACTTATTTTGAGAGAGAGGGAGCATGCGTGGCGGGGGAGGGGGGCAGAGAAGGAGAGAATCCCAAACAGGATCCGCACTCAGTGCAGAGCCCGACTCGGGGCTCAATCCCACGAACCATGGGATCATGAGCTGAGCCAAAATCAAGAGTCGGGGCGTTCAGCCGACGGGGCCACCCAGCCCCCCCCCCCATTTTTTTTAATTGACAATATTTAGAAAATGAAATACATCCGACTACTCATCTTCCGTTCACTTACTTCAGAAGAGGGGTGTTAACCCTCCTGTGCGTCAGGAGACACCAGTGTCTCTCCAGGACAGGGTGATGGCAGAGTGGCGGAGAGCCCGCTGTCTTAATAGTTTGTCACAGTCGTCACAACGCAGCAACGAAAACCCTTTTCTGTTCCCAAACTGAGGGTGAACAGGACCTGCTTCTCTGTGGCCCCCAAACACCTCGTTAGTGACTCCTGGAGGGAAGCAGGAGGGGCACTGGCCCGCCGTCCCCTCTGGTCCCCGGGCCCACATTCGCTGACGGGCACAGGAGAAAACTAAGTGACCAGGAGCACGACCGTGACGTGTGAACGGGGTGTCAGGCCCCCAGACAGCTGACCCGGGGTGGGACACGGCCCTTCGGTCCGCGGAGGCTCCCTGCCCGACAGGCTCTGCACACATTTACTCGACGTGGGCCTTCCTCTCCAGTCCCCAGGCCAAAGGGAGGCTCTATTTCCCGAGGTTCCTGAAGCCAAGGGTGGGCCCCTGACTGTGGGCTACGCTGGGCTCCGGGGGTCACTTCTGAGGCACCCACCGGGCCGGCCCTGCAGCATCACGGGGCTCCCGTCCCCTCCAGGGAGTCGCCAGCGTGCACACCGCTGGCAGAAATGCAGTTTGGCCCCTGCCGGGTTCTGTCCCGGAGCGGGTACCAGACAGCTCACCGGCCCCACTTCTGCTGCATTTCCTCTGCACGCTCCTCCAAGGAGGTGCAGAAATGGGCTTGGGGTCGCAGAGACCCACGACGGCTGTTCCAGGGCACAGCGGCAGACGTGGCGGCGACTGTGGGGGCAGTCGTTGTCCACCGGAAAACGTGGCAGTGGACACGCTTTGGGCCAAGCAGCCTCAGGGCTTACAGTCACGGACGCCTGAGTGAGTGAGGCCTGGCCTCGCGCGCCAGCCAGCAGAGTGCCTCTGCCAGCGCTGCCCCGGCGATGGAGAACATTCTGCATGCACTAGTCAGCCCTCCCGCCCTCGTAACTCCAGTCCCATCCAAGGAAGTTCACATCCGGTGGACTTAAACTCCAACACCTCGACAGAGGACGGGTTCTTCCCCTGCGAACCGAGCTATGTCTTTGCAATTGTGACAGAAGTGACAGCACCGAAATAGAGCACAGTCAACCTGAAGTCACGACTTACCAGAATGCAGAAAATAATTTCCCCACTGCCTGCACTGATGGAAGGCCTCGCACTGGGCGATTTCGTTCTCGTGATGTGGGAAAGCTAAGTCCATCCCGCCCGAGTGGATGTCCAGCCGGCTTCCAAACACCAAGCTGTAGGACAGCACAGAGCGGGGGGTCAGTTCAAACAGCACGCGTCTCCAGACCCCGTCTGGTGGCCAGCCCTCCTGGCCTTTGTGCAAGGATCAAATGGATCTCAATTTAAAATCAGTATGTGTGATCATTTAGCTGATGCAAAAGGGAGAAACTGAAATTCTGTTTTTACTTCATAAATTCCTGATTCATAGTTTTACATCCTAGTAAAGAGGCTTAATTCTCCTTGTTCTGGATACAATATACTGTTTTTGTTATTTTTTTTAACGTTTATTTATTTATGAGACAGAGAGAGACACAGAGCACGAGCAGGGGAGGGGCAGAGAGAGAGGGAGACACAGAATCCGAACAGGCTCCAGGCTCCAAGCTGTCAGCACAGAGCCCGACATGGGGCTCGAACCCACTAACTGTGAGATGACCTGAGCCGAAGTTGGATGGTCAACCGACTGAGTCACCCAGATGCCCCAAAGAAGAATATCTTTCAAATGGAAAATACCTACAATATTCACCTATAATATACAGTTTTTAAAAACAACAAAATTATGTTTTCTTCTTCAACAGGTAGAGTTGAGTGGTTTTCCAACTTTAACAAAAGAGAACTATAAAATCAAGAGAATTCTTGTCATGGCTTTTGAAAATGTACCTATTTAGTGATCACTTATAAATAACAAGGTAATTGAATTCAAAGCAATGCATTTCAGCTGCCGGCACACCTACTTTGTCTGATTCTGTGGTGTTCCTGGAAAACCTCACGTCCCACAAAACTGCACCCTAAAACCTACAGGGCTGCTGGGGGCCACGGAGCTGGCTCTGTCCCCAGAGCACCTGCGAAGCAACAAGCACCAGCACCTACAGGCCAGGTTGAGCAGGACGCTTCGGACGACACGGAGACGCGCGGTCACCATGGGGGGAACGCGGGCCCGTGGGCAGATGCAGCCACCTGTCCCCTCCCCGTCCCAGAGATCAGAGGGGCTGCGGGTGCAGACACTGTGGTTAAAAAAGACATTTCCAAAGGGGCCATAGCCTCGCTGAGCTCCCTCTGCTGAAAGCCGACTCTTCTCCCACCAGGCCGGCTCTGGAAAGACCACGTCCACGCTGGCCACAGAGACGCCAGGCGTGGCAAAACCCTGCCAGCCCATTCTTGTACATCCTTGGTGACGGGCTTAGAGGATCTCGGAGTCCTGGTTCAAACACCGCACAGGGGGCATGAGGCAGGAGGGGCAGGACTAGGGAGGAGAGCAACAGAGGCTCCTTTCTATTTATAATGAGTGATTCGTTCTTACAAAGATCAGAGACAAAGCTGACAGCATGAGGGTTTAACAAAGCTAAACGGGGGAGGGGGTGCTGGGCTGGCTCTGCGGCCCTTGGTCTCAGGGTTGTGAGTTCAAGCCCCACGTTGGGCATGGAGGTTACTTAAAAAAAAAAAAAAATAAAGCTACACTGTGGATCCTTGCTGTTGCTTACATTAGTTTCTATCCTTGTCCATATGTTAGACCTGTTTCAATATAAGAGAACCCCGAGGAGTCTATGTTCATTAGATTTCAACAAAAATATTTAATGGGAACATTAACTTGAAATTTAGTTCATTTTTTTCTCCTGCTTTAGAGAAATTATTCGAAGCTACAAATAAGTATCTTTTTACAACCTAATATGCAGTCCACGTTGCTCTTAAATCAAAAGCATTTATATATACACCTAAGTGTATACAGTAGGACTGACAGTACAGTAGTTTGTTAACAAAAATTTGGGCCTGGAACTCCTGGATGCGTTTCCAGAAGAGTCATCTGGACATCATCACAGGTGAGGACAGGAGGGGAGGCGCAGTGGAAAAGCATCCCTTCTAGGCCATCAGTGGAACGAACGCAACTTGGATCGGCGGGTCCCGGAGGACGTGGGCCTCCCACCCGGTGGAACGGAAAGAGTGTCCCGGGACAAGGAAGCCAGTCTGGGATCAGGGGGCTGGGGCAGAGTGCTGTCTTGGGGGCATTACTCGCCCAACGCGTGCGCTCAGACTTGGCCAGCAAACAGCACCACACGGTGACCAACTCGAGGGGGCTGGGTTTGCTGGTCTTCAAGTTTGGGCGTAGCCGGCACTTTGACATGTTTGCCTTAATTGTATTTTATGTTTCTTTTTTTAATATTCTTTTTTAAATTCTTTTTTTTAATGTTTATTTTTGAGACAGAGACAGAGTGTGAGCAGGGGAGGGGCAGAGAGAGAGGGAGACACAGAATCCGAAGCAGGCTCCAGGCTCCGAGCTGTCAGCACAGAGCCCAATGCGGGGCTTGAACTCACGAACCGTGACATCATGACTTGGGCCGAAGTTGGACACTTAACTGACTGAGCCACCCAGGTGCCCCTATGTTTCTAATCTTTAAAACTGCTTATTATAATAAACATCTGCGATGAAGGCTAACACATCAAATGTCTGAAAATCATGGGTTCCTAACAGTACTAAAAAGCCCCTCACCTCCAGAAACAGGAAATAAAGAGTATTACTCACTGCAGGCTACTCACTGCAGGTATTTATAAGAACAAAACACTGGGAACTGAACGCTCATCCATAGGGTCCCAGCTAGCTGAATGGTGCACCCTCACAGCACAGCGCCATGGAGCTGAGGCACAATGACGGGCTTCGAGAACCACCGCAGGCGGTTCCCGGACACAGTGCAGAGGGAGAAAAAGATTGCTGGCAACCCAGGAGATTCCCGCAGGCTCGGTTCCAGACCACCGCAGTAACGCAAGTATCACAAGCCAGTCAGATGAACTTTTTGGTTTCCCAGCGTATATAAATGTTCACACTACACTGTCGGCTATTAAGTGTGCAACAGCATTCTGTCTACAAAACGCCGTACACACCCTAGTGAAAAGATACTTTATTGCTTGAAAGTGAAAACCACCACGTGAACTTTCAGTGGCTGGTAATCTTTTTGCCGGTGGAGAGTCCTGTCTGACGGTGGTGGCCGCTGACTCATCAGGGCTGTGACTGATGAAGGCTGGGGTGGCCGTGGTGGTTTCTTAAAATAAGACAAAACGAAAGTTTGCCACATCGATGGACTCTCCCATCCATGAATGATTTCTGTTTCAGGCAAAGCTATTTGATAGCATTTTACCCACAGAACTTCTTTCAAAATTCCCTCAGACCCTACCGCAGCTTTTTCAACTGAGTTTATGACACAGTCTCGTGGCTTTCATAAATGACTGTTGTCATTTCACCAGTCTCCATGGCGTCTCCACCAGGAATCTCAAGAAAGCACTTTCTTTGCTCATCCTTAAGAAGCAACTCCTCAACCGTTCAAGTTTTACCCTGAGATGCAGCCATTTAGTCGTGTCTTCAGCCCCACTTCTGAGTCTAGTTGTCTTGCTGTTTCCACCACAGCTGCAGGGACTGCCTCCCCGGAAGTCTCGAGCCCCTCAAGCTCTTCCATGATGTTGGATCGGCGTCTTCCAAACTCCTACTCATGTTGACATGTGACCTCTTTGCATGAATCACAAATGTTCCCGGTGGCATCTAGAATGGGGAATTCTTTCCAGAAGGTTTTCAGTTTACTTTTCCCAGATCCACCAGAGGAATCACTTTCTGCTGCAGCTATAGCCTGACAAAATGTGCTTTTTAAATATTAAGACTTGAAAGTTGAAATTACTCCTTGATCCACGGGCCGTAGAATGAATGGGTGCTAGGTTAACGGGCAGGAACACAGCGCTAAACTTGTGCAGCTCCATCAGAGCTCTTGGGTGACCAGGTGTGTTGTCAACGAGCAGTTTCAAAAGTAATCTTTTTTGGGGTGCCTGGGTGGCTCATTTGATTGAGCGGCCGACTTCGGCTCAGGTCATGATCTCGCGGTCCGTGAGTTCAAGCCCCGCGTCGGGCTCTGTGCTGACAGCTCAGAGCCTGGAGCCTGTTTCAGATTCTGTGTCTCCCTCTCTGTCTCTGACCCTCCCCCGTTCATGCTCTGTCTCTCTCTGTCTCAAAAATAAATAAACGTTAAAAAAAAAAAAAACATTTAAAAGTAATCTTTTTCTCTGAGCAGCAGGTCTCAAGAGCGGGCTTACAACATTCAGGAAACCATGTTGTAAACAGATGGGCTGTCATCTGGGCTTTGTTTTTCACTTGCAGAATACAGAATAGATTCAGCGTTAATTCTTAAGGGCCCTAGGATTTGTGGAATGGTAAATGAGTACTGGCTTCAACTTAAAGTCACCAGCCGCCTGCATTAGCCCCTAAAAGGGAGTCAGTCTGTCCCCTTTGAAGCAAGGCATTGACTACTTCTTTCCAGCTGTGAAGTCCGAGACGGCATCTTCTTCTGACAGAAAGGTGTTCTGTCTACACTGAGAATCTGTGGTTTAACGTAGCTCCTTCATTCACTGTCTTAGCTAGATCTTCTGGACAGCTGACTGCAGCTTCTGGGTCGGCGCTCGCTTCTCCACCTTGCGCTTTTTGCAGAAACAGCTTCTTTCCTTAAAGCTCGGGAACCAACCTCTGCCAGCTTCAGACTTTCCTTCTGCAGCTTCCTCAACTCCCTCAGCCTTCACAGAATTAAAGAGAGTCAGGGCCTCGCTCCAGAGTAGGCTTGGTTTCAGGGAATGTTGTGGCTGGTGTGATCTTCTATCCAGATGACTAAAACTTTCTCCATATCAGTAGAAAAGCTGTTTCACTTTCTTCTCATTCACGTGGTTACCGCAATACCACTTTTCATCTCCTTCAAGAACTTTCCCTCTACATTCACAAGGCAGCTAATTGTTCAGCACGAGAGGTCCAGCTTTTGGCCTGTCTTGAGTCTTGACAAGCCTTCCTCACTGCGCTTAAGCATTTCTAGCTTTTGATTTCAAGTAAGAGACATGGGGCGCTTGGGTGGCTCAGTTGGTAAGCGTCCGACTTCAGCTCAGGTCACGATCTCATGGTTCGTGGGTTCGAGCCCCGCATTGGGCTCTGTGCTGACAGTTCAGAGCCTGCTTTGGATTCTGGGTCTCCCTCTCTCTCTCCCCCTCCCCCACCCATGCTCTGTCTCTCAAACATAGATAAAACATTAAAAAAATTTTTAAGTGGCAAACGTGTGACTCTCCCTTTCACTTGAACACTTAGAGGCTACTGTGGGCTTATCAGTGGCCTAATTTCAACACCGTTGTGTCTCAGGGAATAGGGAGGCCCGAGAAGAGGGAGACAGATGGGGCAATAGCCAGTTGGCAGAGCAGTCAGAACACACACCTGTCAATTAAGTTCGCCATCTTACCCGGCGGGGGTCACGTGCCCCCAGACAATCACAACAGTAGCACCAAATATCACTGATCACAGATCACTATACCAACTATAACGATAATAAAAAAGCTTGAACTATGGCAAGAATCACCAAAATGTGACACAGAGAGACAGAGTAAGCAAATGCTACTGATGCCAACTGACCTGCTCCACACAGGGTTGCCACAGACCTTCAGTCTGTAAACAGCAGCGTCTACAAAGCACAGTAAAACGAGGCGCGCCTGTACAAGAGAGCACATGCGGTGTGCCGCCTACCGTGTGCCCCCCCCCCCCCCACCCCCCCCACACACACACAAAGGGGCGTCTCGCTACCGACAGAACCATGGGAAGTCAGAGGACCCGTCTACAGAGATCTAAGGTGGAGGAGGCCCCAGCAAAACCAGAAGAAAGTTGTTTCACAGGAGCCAAGGAAACGGCAGGTGTACTGACCGCCAGTCACTGACCAGCTGGCGATGGGGGTCACTGCTGACCTCAGGAGACCTCAGGAGTCCGTGGGGATGCCTGGAGACAACAGCAGGTCAAATGCAGATGGTAAGATGAGAAGCAGACGGGGCACCTGAGTGGCTCAGTCAGTTAAGCGTCCTGACTTTTGACTCTGCCTCAGGTTATGCTCTCGTGATTTGTGAGTTCAAGCCCTGCACTGGGCTCCACGCAGTCGGAGCCTATTTGGGACTCTCCCCCTCCCTCTCTCTGCCCCACCCCTGCTCATTCTCTCTCTCTAAAAAAAGAAAGAAAGAAAGAAAAAAAGAAAGAAAGAAAGAAAGAAAGAAAGAAAGAAAGAAAGAAAGAAAGAAAGAAAGAAAGA